>NC_054473.1:3988712-4018712 GCF_017639515.1 Carcharodon carcharias
GCTGCACTGTCAGATGGTCAGTACTGAGGGAGTGCTGCACTTTCAGAGGGTCAGTACTGAGGGAATGCTGAACTTTTGGATGGTCAGCACTGAGTGAGTGTTGCACTGTCAGAGGGTCAGTACTGAGGGAGTGCTCCACAGTCAGAGGGTCAGTAGTGTGGGAGTGCTGCACTGTCAGAGGCTCAGTACTAAGGGAGTGCTGCACTGTCAGAGGGTCAGTCTGAGGGAGTTTTGCATTGTTAGAGGGTCTGTACTAAGGGAGTGTTGCGCTGTGGTGGGATCAATACTAAGCGAGCACTGCACTGTCAGCGGGTCAGTCCTGAGTGAGTGCTGAACCATCAGAGGGTCGGTACTGAGTGAGTGTTGCACTGTCAGAGGGTCAGTACTGAGGGAGTGCCGCACAGTCACAGGTTCAGTACTGAGGGAGTGCTGCACTATGGAAGGGTCAGTACTGAGGGAGCGCTGCACTGTCGGAGGTTGAGTACTGAGTGATTGCTGCACTCTCAGAGGGTCAGTACTGAGGGAGTGCTTCACTGTCGAAGGGTCAGTACTGAGAGAGTGCTGCACTGTCAGAGGGTCAGTACTGAGGGAGTGCTGCACTGTCAGAGGGTCAGTACTGAGGGAGTGCTGCACTGTCAGAGAGTCAGTACTGAGGGAGTGCTACACATTCAGAGGTTCAGTACTGAGGGAGTGCTGCACTGTCAGATGTTCAGTACTGAGTGAGTGTTGCACTGTCAGAGGGTCAGGACTGTGGGAGTGCTGCACTGTCAGAGGGACAGTACTTCGGGTGTGCTGCATTGTCAGAGGTTCAGTACTGAGGGTGTGCTGCACTGTCAGAGGGTCAGTACTGAGGGAGTGCTGCCTTATGAGAAGGTCAGTACTAAGGGAGTGCTGCATTGTCAGAGGGTCAGTACTGTGGGAGTGCTGCACTATCAGAGGGTTAGTACTGAAGAAGTGCTGCACTGTCAGAGGGTCAGTACTCAGGGTGTGCTGCAATGTCAGATGGTCAGTACTGAGGGAGTGCTGCACTGTCAGAGGGTCAGTACTGAGGGAGTGCTGCACTGACATAGGGTCAGTAATGAGGGAGTGCTGCACTGTCAGAGGGTCAGTACTGAGGGAGTGCTGCACTGTCAGAGGGTCAGTACTGAGGGAGAGCTGCACTGTCGGAGGTTCAGTACTGAGGGAGTGCTGCACTATCAGCGGGTCAGTACTGAGGGAGTGCTGCACTGACAGAGGGTCAGTACTGAAGGAGTGCTACACTGTCAGATTTTCAGTACTGTGGGAGTGCTGCACTGTCAGAGGTTCAGCACTGAGGGAGTGCTGCACTATCATCGGGTCAGTACTGAGGGAGTGCTGCACTGTCAGATGGTCAGTACTGAGGGAGTGCTGCACTTTCAGAGGGTCAGTACTGAGGGAGTGCTGCACTTTTGGAGGGTCAGCACTGAGTGAGTGTTGCACTGTCAGAGGGTCAGTAATGAGGGAGTGTTGCACTGTCGGAGGTTCAGTACTGAGGGAGTGTTGCACTGTCGGAGGTTCAGTACTGAGGAAGTGCTGCACTGTCAGAGGTTCAGTACTGAGGGAATGGTGCACTTTCAGAGGGTCAGTACTGAGGGAGTGCTGCACTTTCAGAGGTTCAGTACTGAGGGAGTGCTGCACTTTCAGTGGGTCAGTAATGAGGGATTGCTGCACTGTCAGAGGGTCAGTACTGAGGGAGTGCTGCACTGTCAGAGGGTCAGTACTGAGGGAGTGCTGCACTGTCGGAGGGTCAGTACTGAGTGAATGTTGCACTGTCAGAGGGTCAGTACTTTGGGAGTGCTGCACTGTCAGAGGGTCAGTTCTTTGGGTGTGCTGCATTGTCAGAAGTCCAGTACTGAGGGAGTGCTGCGCTGTCAGAGGGTCAGTACTGAGGGAGTGCTGCACTGTCAGAGGGTCAGTACTGTGGGAGTGCTGCAATATCAGAGGGTCAGTACTGAGGGAGTGCTGCACTGTCGGAGGGTCAGTACTCAGGGTGTGCTGTAATGTCAGATGGTCAGTACTGAGGGATTGCTGCACTGTCAGAGGGTCTGTACTGAGGCAGTGCTGCACTGTCAGAGGGTCAGTAATGAGGGAGTGCTGCACTGTCTGAGGGTCAGTACTGAGTGAGTGCTGCACTGTCAGAGGGTCAGTACTGAGGGAGTGCTGCACTGTCAGAGGGTCAATACTGAGGGAACGCTGCATTGCCAGAGGGTCAGTACTGAGGGAGTGCTGCACTGTCAGAGGCTCAGTGCTGAGGGAATGCTGCAATGTCAGAGGGTCAGTACTGAGGGCATGTTGCACTATCAGAGGGTCAGCACTGAGGGAGTGCTACACTGTCAGAGGGTCAGTAATGAGGGAACACTGCATTATCAGAGGGTCAGTACTGAGGCAGTGCTACACTGACATAGGGTCAGTAATGAGGGAGTGCTGCACTGTCAGAGGGTCGGTACTGAGGGAGTGCTGCACTGTCAGAGGGTCAGTACTGAGGGAGAGCTGCACTGTCGGAGGTTCAGTACTGAGGGAGTGCTGCACTATCAGCGGGTCAGTACTGAGGGAGTGCTGCACTAACAGAGGGTCAGTACTGAGGGAGTGCTGCACTATCAGCGGGTCAGTACTGAGGGAGTGCTGCACTAACAGAGGGTCAGTACTGAAGGAGTGCTACACTGTCAGATTTTCAGTACTGTGGGAGTGCTGCACTCTCAGAGGTTCAGCACTGAAGGAGTGCTGCACTATCATCGGGTCAGTACTGAGGGAGTGCTGCACTGTCAGATGGTCAGTACTGAGGGAGTGCTGCACTTTCAGAGGGTCAGTACTGAGGGAGTGCTGCACTTTTGGAGGGTCAGCACTGAGTGAGTGTTGCACTGTCAGAGGGTCAGTACTGAGGGAGTGCTCCACAGTCAGAGGGTCAGTAGTGTGGGAGTGCTGCACTGTCAGAGGCTCAGTACTGAGGGAGTGCTGCACTGTCAGAGGGTCAGTACTGAGGGAGTGTTGCACTGTCGGAGGTTCAGTACTGAGGGAGTGTTGCACTGTCGGAGGTTCAGTACTGAGGGAGTGCTGCACTGTCAGAGGTTCAGTACTGAGGGAATGGTGCACTTTCAGAGGGTCAGTACTGAGGGAGTGCTGCACTTTCAGAGGTTCAGTACTGAGGGAGTGCTGCACTTTCAGTGGGTCAGTAATGAGGGATTGCTGCACTGTCAGAGGGTCAGTACTGAGGGAGTGCTGCACTGTCAGAGGGTCAGTACTGAGGGAGTGCTGCACTGTCGGAGGGTCAGTACTGTGGGAGTGCTGCACTGTCAGAGGGTCAGTTCTTTGGGTGTGCTGCATTGTCAGAAGTCCAGTACTGAGGGAGTGCTGCGCTGTCAGAGGGTCAGTACTGAGGGAGTGCTGCACTGTCAGAGGGTCAGTACTGTGGGAGTGCTGCAATATCAGAGGGTCAGTACTGAGGGAGTGCTGCACTGTCGGAGGGTCAGTACTCAGGGTGTGCTGTAATGTCAGATGGTCAGTACTGAGGGATTGCTGCACTGTCAGAGGGTCTGTACTGAGGCAGTGCTGCACTGTCAGAGGGTCAGTAATGAGGGAGTGCTGCACTGTCAGAGGGTCAGTACTGAGGGAGTGCTGCACTGTCAGAGGGTCAATACTGAGGGAACGCTGCATTGCCAGAGGGTCAGTACTGAGGGAGTGCTGCACTGTCAGAGGCTCAGTACTGAGGGCATGTTGCACTATCAGAGGGTCAGCACTGAGGGAGTGCTACACTGTCAGAGGGTCAGTAATGAGGGAACACTGCATTATCAGAGGGTCAGTACTGAGGCAGTGCTACACTGTCAGAGGGTCAGTACTGAGGGAGTGCTGCACTGTCGGAGGGTCAGGACTGATTGAGTGTTGCGCTGTCAGAGGGTCAGTACTGTGGGAGTGCTGCAGTGTCAGTGGGTCAGTACTTTGGGTGTGCTGCATTGTCAGAGGTTCAGTACTGAGGGAGAGCTGCAATGTCAGAGGGTCAGTACTGAGGGAGTGCTGCACTGTCAAAGGGTCAGTACTGAGGGAGTGCTGCACTGTCAGAGGCTCAGCAGAGGGAGAGATGCACTGTAAGAGGGTGAGTACTGAGGGAACGCTGCATTGTCAGAGGGTCAGTACTGAGGGAATGCTGCACTGTCAGAGGGTCGGTACAGAGGGAGTGCTGCAATGTCAGAGGGTCAGTACTGAGGGAGTGCTGCACTGTCAGAGGATCAGTGCTGAGGGAATGCTGCACTGTCAGAGGGTCAGTACTGAGGGCATGTTGCACTATCAGAGGGTCAGCACTGAGGGAGTGCTACACTGTCAGAGGGTCAGTAATGAGGGAACACTGCATTATCAGAGGGTCAGTACTGAGGCAGTGCTACACTGTCAGAGGGTCAGTACTGAGGGAGTGCTGCACTGTCGGAGGGTCAGGACTGATTGAGTGTAGCGCTGTCAGAGGGTCAGTACTGTGGGAGTGCTGCAGTGTCAGTGGGTCAGTACTTTGGGTGTGCTGCATTGTCAGAGGTTCAGTACTGAGGGAGAGCTGCAATGTCAGAGGGTCAGTACTGAGGGAGTGCTGCACTGTCAAAGGGTCAGTACTGAGGGAGTGCTGCACTGTCAGAGGCTCAGCAGAGGGAGAGATGCACTGTCAGAGGGTCAGTACTGAGGGAACGCTGCATTGTCAGAGGGTCAGTACTGAGGGAGTGCTGCAGTGTCAGAGTCTCAGCAGAGGGAGAGATGCACTGTCAGAGGGTCAGTACTGAGGGAACGCTGCATTGTCAGAGGGTCAGTACTGAGGGAATGCTGCACTGTCAGAGGGTCGGTACAGAGGGAGTGCTGCAATGTCAGAGGGTCAGTACTGAGGGAGTGCTGCACTGACAGAGGGTCAGTCTGAGGTAGTTTTGCATTGTTAGAGAGTCTGTACTAAGGGAGTGTTGCGCTGTGGTGGGATCAGTACTAAGCGAGCGCTGCACTGTCAGCGGGTCAGTCCTGAGTGAGTGCTGAACCATCAGAGGTTCGGTACTGAGTGAGTGTTGCACTGTCAGAGGGTCAGTACTGACGGAGTGCCGCACAGTCACAGGTTCAGTACTGAGGGAGTGCTGCACTGTGGAAGGGTCAGTACTGAGGGAGCGCTGCACTGTCGGAGGTTCAGTACTGAGTGATTGCTGCACTCTCAGAGGGTCAGTACTGAGGGAGTGCTTCACTGTCGAAGGGTCAGTACTGAGAGAGTGCTACACTGTCAGAGGGTCAGTACTGAGGGAGTGCTGCACTGTCAGAGCGTCAGCACTGAGTGAGTGTTGCACTGTCAGTGGGTCAGTACTGATGGAGTGCTGCACTGTCAGATGTTCAGTACTGAGTGAGTGTTGCACTGTCAGAGGGTCAGGACTGTGGGAGTGCTGCACTGTCAGAGGGTCAGTACTTTGGGTGTGCTGCATTGTCAGAAGTTCAGTACTGAGGGAGTGCTGCACTGTCAGAGGGTCAGTAATGAGGGAGTGCTGCACTGTCTGAGGGTCAGTACTGAGTGAGTGCTGCACTGTCAGAGGGTCAGTACTGAGGGAGTGCTGCACTGTCAGAGGGTCAATACTGAGGGAACGCTGCATTGCCAGAGGGTCAGTACTGAGGGAGTGCTGCACTGTCAGAGGGTCAGTAATGAGGGAACACTGCATTATCAGAGGGTCAGGACTGATTGAGTGTTGCGCTGTCAGAGGGTCAGTACTGTGGGAGTGCTGCAGTGTCAGAGGGTCAGTACTTTGGGTGTGCTGCATTGTCAGAGGTTCAGTACTGAGGGAGAGCTGCAATGTCAGAGGGTCAGTACTGAGGGCATGTTGCACTATCAGAGGGTCAGCACTGTGGGAGTGCAACACTGTCAGAGGGTCAGTAATGAGGGAACACTGCATTATCAGAGGGTCAGGACTGATTGAGTGTTGCGCTGTCAGAGGGTCAGTACTGTGGGAGTGCTGCAGTGTCAGAGGGTCAGTACTTTGGGTGTGCTGCATTGTCAGAGGTTCAGTACTGAGGGAGAGCTGCAATGTCAGAGGGTCAGTACTGAGGGAGTGCTGCACTGTCAGAGGGTCGGTACAGAGGGAGTGCTGCAATGTCAGAGGGTCAGTACTGAGGGAGTGCTGCACTGTCGGAGGGTCAGTACTGAGTGAATGTTGCACTGTCAGAGGGTCAGTACTGTGGGAGTGCTGCACTGTCAGAGGGTCAGTTCTTTGGGTGTGCTGCATTGTCAGAAGTCCAGTACTGAGGGAGTGCTGCGCTGTCAGAGGGTCAGTACTGAGGGAGTGCTGCACTGTCAGAGGGTCAGTACTGTGGGAGTGCTGCAATATCAGAGGGTCAGTACTGAGGGAGTGCTGCACTGTCGGAGGGTCAGTACTCAGGGTGTGCTGTAATGTCAGATGGTCAGTACTGAGGGATTGCTGCACTGTCAGAGGGTCTGTACTGAGGCAGTGCTGCACTGTCAGAGGGTCAGTAATGAGGGAGTGCTGCACTGTCTGAGGGTCAGTACTGAGTGAGTGCTGCACTGTCAGAGGGTCAGTACTGAGGGAGTGCTGCACTGTCAGAGGGTCAATACTGAGGGAACGCTGCATTGCCAGAGGGTCAGTACTGAGGGAGTGCTGCACTGTCAGAGGCTCAGTACTGAGGGCATGTTGCACTATCAGAGGGTCAGCACTGAGGGAGTGCTGCACTGTCAGAGGGTCAGTAATGAGGGAACACTGCATTATCAGAGGGTCAGTACTGAGGCAGTGCTACACTGTCAGAGGGTCAGTACTGAGGGAGTGCTGCACTGTCGGAGGGTCAGGACTGATTGAGTGTTGCGCTGTCAGAGGGTCAGTACTGTGGGAGTGCTGCAGTGTCAGTGGGTCAGTACTTTGGGTGTGCTGCATTGTCAGAGGTTCAGTACTGAGGGAGAGCTGCAATGTCAGAGGGTCAGTACTGAGGGAGTGCTGCACTGTCAAAGGGTCAGTACTGAGGGAGTGCTGCACTGTCAGAGGCTCAGCAGAGGGAGAGATGCACTGTCAGAGGGTCAGTACTGAGGGAACGCTGCATTGTCAGAGGGTCAGTACTGAGGGAGTGCTGCACTGTCAGAGGCTCAGCAGATGGAGAGATGCACTGTCAGAGGGTCAGTACTGAGGGAACGCTGCATTGTCAGAGGGTCAGTACTGAGGGAATGCTGCACTGTCAGAGGGTCAGTACTGAGGGAGTGCTGCACTGTCGGAGGGTCAGGACTGATTGAGTGTAGCGCTGTCAGAGGGTCAGTACTGTGGGAGTGCTGCAGTGTCAGTGGGTCAGTACTTTGGGTGTGCTGCATTGTCAGAGGTTCAGTACTGAGGGAGAGCTGCAATGTCAGAGGGTCAGTACTGAGGGAGTGCTGCACTGTCAAAGGGTCAGTACTGAGGGAGTGCTGCACTGTCAGAGGCTCAGCAGAGGGAGAGATGCACTGTCAGAGGGTCAGTACTGAGGGAACGCTGCATTGTCAGAGGGTCAGTACTGAGGGAGTGCTGCAGTGTCAGAGTCTCAGCAGAGGGAGAGATGCACTGTCAGAGGGTCAGTACTGAGGGAACGCTGCATTGTCAGAGGGTCAGTACTGAGGGAATGCTGCACTGTCAGAGGGTCGGTACAGAGGGAGTGCTGCAATGTCAGAGGGTCAGTACTGAGGGAGTGCTGCACTGACAGAGGGTCAGTCTGAGGTAGTTTTGCATTGTTAGAGAGTCTGTACTAAGGGAGTGTTGCGCTGTGGTGGGATCAGTACTAAGCGAGCGCTGCACTGTCAGCGGGTCAGTCCTGAGTGAGTGCTGAACCATCAGAGGTTCGGTACTGAGTGAGTGTTGCACTGTCAGAGGGTCAGTACTGACGGAGTGCCGCACAGTCACAGGTTCAGTACTGAGGGAGTGCTGCACTATGGAAGGGTCAGTACTGAGGGAGCGCTGCACTGTCGGAGGTTCAGTACTGAGTGATTGCTGCACTCTCAGAGGGTCAGTACTGAGGGAGTGCTTCACTGTCGAAGGGTCAGTACTGAGAGAGTGCTACACTGTCAGAGGGTCAGTACTGAGGGAGTGCTGCACTGTCAGAGCGTCAGCACTGAGTGAGTGTTGCACTGTCAGTGGGTCAGTACTGATGGAGTGCTGCACTGTCAGATGTTCAGTACTGAGTGAGTGTTGCACTGTCAGAGGGTCAGGACTGTGGGAGTGCTGCACTGTCAGAGGGTCAGTACTTTGGGTGTGCTGCATTGTCAGAAGTTCAGTACTGAGGGAGTGCTGCACTGTCAGAGGGTCAGTACTGAGGGAGTGCTGCACTGTCTGAGGGTCAGTACTGAGTGAGTGCTGCACTGTCAGAGGGTCAGTACTGAGGGAGTGCTGCACTGTCAGAGGGTCAGTAATGAGGGAACACTGCATTATCAGAGGGTCAGGACTGATTGAGTGTTGCGCTGTCAGAGGGTCAGTACTGTGGGAGTGCTGCAGTTTCAGAGGGTCAGTACTTTGGGTGTGCTGCATTGTCAGAGGTTCAGTACTGAGGGAGAGCTGCAATGTCAGAGGGTCAGTACTGAGGGCATGTTGCACTATCAGAGGGTCAGCACTGTGGGAGTGCAACACTGTCAGAGGGTCAGTAATGAGGGAACACTGCATTATCAGAGGGTCAGGACTGATTGAGTGTTGCGCTGTCAGAGGGTCAGTACTGTGGGAGTGCTGCAGTGTCAGAGGGTCAGTACTTTGGGTGTGCTGCATTGTCAGAGGTTCAGTGCTGAGGGAGAGCTGCAATGTCAGAGGGTCAGTACTGAGGGAGTGCTGCACTGTCAGAGGTTCAGTACTGAGGGAGAGCTGCAATGTCAGAGGGTCAGTACTGAGGGAGTGCTGCACTGACAGAGGGTCAGTCTGAGGGAGTTTTGCATTGTTAGAGAGTCTGTACTAAGGGAGTGTTGCGCTGTGGTGGGATCAGTACTAAGCGAGCGCTGCACTGTCAGCGGGTCAGTCCTGAGTGAGTGCTGAACCATCAGAGGTTCGGTACTGAGTGAGTGTTGCACTGTCAGAGGGTCAGTACTGAGGGAGTGCCGCACAGTCACAGGTTCAGTACTGAGGGAGTGCTGCACTATGGAAGGGTCAGTACTGAGGGAGCGCTGCACTGTCGGAGGTTCAGTACTGAGTGATTGCTGCACTCTCAGAGGGTCAGTACTGAGGGAGTGCTTCACTGTCGAAGGGTCAGTACTGAGAGAGTGCTGCACTGTCAGAGGGTCAGTACTGAGGGAGTGCTGCACTGTCAGTGGGTCAGTAATGAGGGATTGCTGCACTGTCAGAGGGTCAGTACTGAGGGAGTGCTGCACTGTCAGAGGGTCAGTAATGAGGGAGTGCTGCACTGTCGGAGGGTCAGTACTGAGGGAGTGCTGCACTGTCAGAGGGTCAGTTCTTTGGGTGTGCTGCATTGTCAGAAGTCCAGTACTGAGGGAGTGCTGCGCTGTCAGAGGCTCAGTACTGAGGGAGTGCTGCACTGTCAGAGGGCCAGTACTGAGGGAGTGCTGCATTGTCAGAGGGTCAGTACTGAGGGAGTGCTGCCCTGTCAGAGGTTCAGTACTGTGAGAGTGCTGCACTGTCAGAGGCTCAGTACTGTGGGAGTGCTGCAATATCAGAGGGTCAGTACTGAGGGAGTGCTGCACTGTCGGAGGGTCAGTACTCAGGGTGTGCTACAATGTCAGATGGTCAGTACTGAGGGATTGCTGCAATGTCAGAGGGTCAGTAGTGAGGGAGTGCTGCACTGTCTGAGGGTCAGTACTGAGTGAGTGCTGCACTGTCAGAGGGTCAGTACTGAGGGAGTGCTGCACTGTCAGAGGGTCAATACTGAGGGAACGCTGCACTGTCAGAGGGTCAGTACTGAGGGAGTGCTGCACTGTCGGAGGGTCAGTACTGAGTGAATGTTGCACTGTCAGAGGGTCAGTACTGTGGGAGTGCTGCACTGTCAGAGGGTCAGTTCTTTGGGTGTGCTGCATTGTCAGAAGTCCAGTACTGAGGGATTGCTGCGCTGTCAGAGGGTCAGTACTGAGGGAGTGCTGCACTGTCAGAGGGTCAATACTGAGGGAACGCTGCATTGCCAGAGGGTCAGTACTGAGGGAGTGCTGCACTGTCAGAGGGTCAGTAATGAGGGAACACTGCATTATCAGAGGGTCAGGACTGATTGAGTGTTGCGCTGTCAGAGGGTCAGTACTGTGGGAGTGCTGCAGTGTCAGAGGGTCAGTACTTTGGGTGTGCTGCATTGTCAGAGGTTCAGTACTGAGGGAGAGCTGCAATGTCAGAGGGTCAGTACTGAGGGCATGTTGCACTATCAGAGGGTCAGCACTGTGGGAGTGCAACACTGTCAGAGGGTCAGTAATGAGGGAACACTGCATTATCAGAGGGTCAGGACTGATTGAGTGTTGCGCTGTCAGAGGGTCAGTACTGTGGGAGTGCTGCACTGTCAGAGGGTCAGTACTTTGGGTGTGCTGCATTGTCAGAGGTTCAGTACTGAGGGAGAGCTGCAATGTCAGAGGGTCAGTACTGAGGGAGTGCTGCACTGACAGAGGGTCAGTCTGAGGGAGTTTTGCATTGTTAGAGAGTCTGTACTAAGGGAGTGTTGCGCTGTGGTGGGATCAGTACTAAGCGAGCGCTGCACTGTCAGCGGGTCAGTCCTGAGTGAGTGCTGAACCATCAGAGGTTCGGTACTGAGTGAGTGTTGCACTGTCAGAGGGTCAGTACTGAGGGAGTGCCGCACAGTCACAGGTTCAGTACTGAGGGAGTGCTGCACTATGGAAGGGTCAGTACTGAGGGAGCGCTGCACTGTCGGAGGTTCAGTACTGAGTGATTGCTGCACTCTCAGAGGGTCAGTACTGAGGGAGTGCTTCACTGTCGAAGGGTCAGTACTGAGAGAGTGCTGCACTGTCAGAGGGTCAGTACTGAGGGAGTGCTGCACTGTCAGAGGGTCAGTACTGAGGGAGTGCTGCACTGTCAGAGGGTCAGTACTGAGGGAGTGCTACACATTCAGAGGTTCAGTACTGAGGGAGTGCTGCACTGTCAGAGGGTCAGTACTGATGGAGTGCTGCACTGTCAGATGTTCAGTACTGAGTGAGTGTTGCACTGTCAGAGGGTCAGGACTGTGGGAGTGCTACACTGTCAGAGGGTCAGTACTTTGGGTGTGCTGCATTGTCAGAAGTTCAGTACTGAGGGAGTGCTGCACTGTCAGAGGGTCAGTACTGAGGGAGTGCTGCCTTATGAGAAGGTCAGTACTAAGGGAGTGCTGCATTGTCAGAGGGTCAGTACTGTGGGAGTGCTGCACTATCAGAGGGTTAGTACTGAAGAAGTGCTGCACTGTCAGAGGGTCAGTACTCAGGGTGTGCTGCAATGTCAGATGGTCAGTACTGAGGGAGTGCTGCACTGTCAGAGGGTCAGTACTGAGGGAGTGCTGCACTGACATAGGGTCAGTACTGAGGGAGTGCTGCACTGTCAGAGGGTCCTTACTGAGGGAGTGCTGCACTTTCAGAGGGTCAGTACTGAGGGAGTGCTGCACTTTCAGAGTTTCAGTACTGAGGGAGTGCTGCACTTTCAGTGGGTCAGTAATGAGGGATTGCTGCACTGTCAGAGGGTCAGTACTGAGGGAGTGCTGCACTGTCAGAGGGTCAGTAATGAGGGAGTGCTGCACTGTCGGAGGGTCAGTACTGAGGGAGTGCTGCACTGTCAGAGGGTCAGTTCTTTGGGTGTGCTGCATTGTCAGAAGTCCAGTACTGAGGGAGTGCTGCGCTGTCAGAGGCTCAGTACTGAGGGAGTGCTGCACTGTCAGAGGGCCAGTACTGAGGGAGTGCTGCATTGTCAGAGGGTCAGTACTGAGGGAGTGCTGCCCTGTCAGAGGTTCAGTACTGTGAGAGTGCTGCACTGTCAGAGGCTCAGTACTGTGGGAGTGCTGCAATATCAGAGGGTCAGTACTGAGGGAGTGCTGCACTGTCGGAGGGTCAGTACTCAGGGTGTGCTACAATGTCAGATGGTCAGTACTGAGGGATTGCTGCAATGTCAGAGGGTCAGTACTGAGTGAGTGCTGCACTGTCAGAGGGTCAGTACTGAGGGAGTGCTGCACTGTCAGAGGGTCAATACTGAGGGAACGCTGCACTGTCAGAGGGTCAGTACTGAGGGAGTGCTGCACTGTCGGAGGGTCAGTACTGAGTGAATGTTGCACTGTCAGAGGGTCAGTACTGTGGGAGTGCTGCACTGTCAGAGGGTCAGTTCTTTGGGTGTGCTGCATTGTCAGAAGTCCAGTACTGAGGGATTGCTGCGCTGTCAGAGGGTCAGTACTGAGGGAGTGCTGCACTGTCAGAGGGTCAGTACTGTGGGAGTGCTGCAATATCAGAGGGTCAGTACTGAGAGAGTGCTGCACTGTCGGAGGGTCAGTACTCAGGGTGTGCTGCACTGTCGGAGGGTCAGTACTGAGGGAGTGCTGCACTGTCAGAAGGTCAGTACTGAGTGAGTGCTGCCCTGTCAGAGGTTCAGTACTGAGAGAGTGCTGCACTGTCAGAGGGTCAGTACTGTGGGAGTGCTGCAATATCAGAGGGTCAGTACTGAGGGAGTGCTGCACTGTCGGAGGGTCAGTACTCAGGGTGTGCTGCAATGTCAGATGGTCAGTACTGAGGGATTGCTGCACTGTCAGATGGTCAGTAGTGAGGGAGTGCTGCACTGTCAGAGGGTCAGTACTGAGGGAGTGCTGCACTGTCTGAGGGTCAGTACTGAGTGAGTGCTGCACTGTCAGAGAGTCAGTACTGAGGGAGTGCTGCACTGTCAGAGGGTCAATAGTGAGGGAATGCTGCATTGCCAGAGGGTCAGTACTCAGGGTTTGCTGCAATGTTAGATGGTCTGTACTGAGGCAGTGCTGTACTGTCAGAGGGTCAGTAATGAGGGAGTGCTGCACTGTCAGAGGCTCAGTGCTGAGGGAATGCTGCACTGTCAGAGGGTCAGTACTGAGGGCATGTTGCACTGTCAGAGGGTCAGCACTGAGGGAGTGCTGCACAGTCAGAGGGTCAGTAGTGTGGGAGTGCTGCACTGTCAGAGGCTCAGTACTGAGTGAGTGCTGCACTGTCAGAGGGTCAGTACTGAGGGAGTGTTGCACTGTCGGAGGTTCAGTACTGAGGGAGTGTTGCACTGTCGGAGGTTCAGTACTGAGGGAGTGCTGCACTGTCAGAGGGTCCTTACTGCGGGAGCGCTGCACTGTCAGAGGTTCAGTACTGAGGGAACGCTGCATTGTCAGAGGGTCAGTACTGAGGGAGTGCTGCAGTGTCAGAGGCTCAGCAGAGGGAGAGATGCACTGTCAGAGGGTCAGTACTGAGGGAACGCTGCATTGTCAGAGGGTCAGTACTGAGGGAATGCTGCACTGTCAGAGGGTCGGTACAGAGGGAGTGCTGCAATGTCAGAGGGTCAGTACTGAGGGAGTGCTGCACTGTCAAAGGGTCAGTACTGAGGGAGTGCTGCACTGTCAGAGCGTCAGCACTGAGTGAGTGTTGCACTGTCAGTGGGTCAGTACTGATGGAGTCCTGCACTGTCAGATGTTCAGTACTGAGTGAGTGTTGCACTGTCAGAGGGTCAGGACTGTGGGAGTGCTGCACTGTCAGAGAGTCAGTACTGAGGGAGTGCTGCATTGTCAGAAGTTCAGTACTGAGGGAGTGCTGAACTGTCAGAGGGTCAGTACTGAGGGAGTGCTGCCTTAAGAGAAGGTCAGTACTAAGGGAGTGCTGCATTGTCAGAGGGTCAGTACTGTGGGAGTGCTGCACTATCAGAGGGTTAGTACTGAAGAAGTGCTACACTGTCAGAGGGTCAGTACTCAGGGTGTGCTGCAATGTCAGATGGTCAGTACTGAGGGAGTGCTGCACTGTCAGAGGGTCAGTACTGAGGGAGTGCTGCACTGACATCGGGTCAGTAATGAGGGAGTGCTGCACTGTCAGAGGGTCAGTACTGAGGGAGTGCTGCACTGTCAGAGGGTCAGTACTGAGGGAGAGCTGCACTGTCGGAGGTTCAGTACTGAGGGAGTGCTGCACTATCAGCGGGTCAGTACTGAGGGAGTGCTGCACTAACAGAGGGTCAGTACTGAAGGAGTGCTACACTGTCAGATTTTCAGTACTGTGGGAGTGCTGCACTGTCAGAGGTTCAGCACTGAGGGAGTGCTGCACTATCATCGGGTCAGTACTGAGGGAGTGCTGCACTGTCAGATGGTCAGTACTGAGGGAGTGCTGCACTTTCAGAGGGTCAGTACTGAGGGAGTGCTGCACTTTTGGAGGGTCAGCACTGAGTGAGTGTTGCACTGTCAGAGGGTCAGTACTGAGGGAGTGCTCCACAGTCAGAGGATCAGTAGTGTGGGAGTGCTGCACTGTCAGAGGCTCAGTACTGAGGGAGTGCTGCACTGTCAGAGGGTCAGTACTGAGGGAGTGTTGCACTGTCGGAGGTTCAGTACTGAGGGAGTGTTGCACTGTCGGAGGTTCAGTACTGAGGGAGTGCTGCACTGTCAGAGGTTCAGTACTGAGGGAATGGTGCACTTTCAGAGGGTCAGTACTGAGGGAGTGCTGCACTTTCAGAGGTTCAGTACTGAGGGAGTGCTGCACTTTCAGTGGGTCAGTAATGAGGGATTGCTGCACTGTCAGAGGGTCAGTACTGAGGGAGTGCTGCACTGTCAGAGGGTCAGTACTGAGGGAGTGCTGCACTGTCGGAGGGTCAGTACTGAGTGAATGTTGCACTGTCAGAGGGTCAGTACTGTGGGAGTGCTGCACTGTCAGAGGGTCAGTTCTTTGGGTGTGCTGCATTGTCAGAAGTCCAGTACTGAGGGAGTGCTGCGCTGTCAGAGGGTCAGTACTGAGGGTGTGCTGCACTGTCAGAGCGTCAGTACTGTGGGAGTGCTGCAATATCAGAGGGTCAGTACTGAGGGAGTGCTGCACTGTCGGAGGGTCAGTACTCAGGGTGTGCTGTAATGTCAGATGGTCAGTACTGAGGGATTGCTGCACTGTCAGAGGGTCTGTACTGAGGCAGTGCTGCACTGTCAGAGGGTCAGTAATGAGGGAATGCTGCACTGTCTGAGGGTCAGTACTGAGTGAGTGCTGCACTGTCAGAGGGTCAGTACTGAGGGAGTGCTGCACTGTCAGAGGGTCAATACTGAGGGAACGCTGCATTGCCAGAGGGTCAGTACTGAGGGAGTGCTGCACTGTCAGAGGCTCAGTACTGAGGGCATGTTGCACTATCAGAGGGTCAGCACTGAGGGAGTGCTACACTGTCAGAGGTTCAGTAATGAGGGAACACTGCATTATCAGAGGGTCAGTACTGAGGCAGTGCTACACTGTCAGAGGGTCAGTACTGAGGGAGTGCTGCACTGTCGGAGGGTCAGGACTGATTGAGTGTTGCGCTGTCAGAGGGTCAGTACTGTGGGAGTGCTGCAGTGTCAGTGGGTCAGTACTTTGGGTGTGCTGCATTGTCAGAGGTTCAGTACTGAGAGAGAGCTGCAATGTCAGAGGGTCAGTACTGAGGGAGTGCTGCACTGTCAAAGGGTCAGTACTGAGGGAGTGCTGCACTGACAGAGGCTCAGCAGAGGGAGAGATGCACTGTCAGAGGGTCAGTACTGAGGGAACGCTGCTTTGTCAGAGGGTCAGTACTGAGGGAATGCTGCACTGTCAGAGGGTCGGTACAGAGGGAGTGCTGCAATGTCAGAGGGTCAGTACTGAGGGAGTGCTGCACTGACAGAGGGTCAGTCTGAGGGTGTTTTGCATTGTTAGAGAGTCTGTACTAAGGGAGTGTTGCGCTGTGGTGGGATCAGTACTAAGCGAGCGCTGCACTCTCAGCGGGTCAGTCCTGAGTGAGTGCTGAACCATCAGAGGTTCGGTACTGAGTGAGTGTTGCACTGTCAGAGTGTCAGTACTGAGGGAGTGCCGCACAGTCACAGGTTCAGTACTGAGGGAGTGCTGCACTATGGAAGGGTCAGTACTGAGGGAGCGCTGCACTGTCGGAGGTTCATTACTGAGTGATTGCTGCACTCTCAGAGGGTCAGTACTGAGGGAGTGCATCACTGTCGAAGGGTCAGTACTGAGAGAGTGCTACACTGTCAGAGGGTCAGTACTGAGGGAGTGCTGCACTGTCAGAGCGTCAGCACTGAGTGAGTGTTGCACTGTCAGTGGGTCAGTACTGATGGAGTGCTGCACTGTCAGATGTTCAGTACTGAGTGAGTGTTGCACTGTCAGAGGGTCAGGACTGTGGGAGTGCTGCACTGTCAGAGGGTCAGTACTTTGGGTGTGCTGCATTGTCAGAAGTTCAGTACTGAGGGAGTGCTGCACTGTCAGAGGGTCAGTAATGAGGGAGTGCTGCACTGTCTGAGGGTCAGTACTGAGTGAGTGCTGCACTGTCAGAGGGTCAGTACTGAGGGAGTGCTGCACTGTCATAGGGTCAATACTGAGGGAACGCTGCATTGCCAGAGGGTCAGTACTGAGGGAGTGCTGCACTGTCAGAGGGTCAGTAATGAGGGAACACTGCATTATCAGAGGGTCAGGACTGATTGAGTGTTGCGCTGTCAGAGGGTCAGTACTGTGGGAGTGCTGCAGTGTCAGAGGGTCAGTACTTAGGGTGTGCTGCATTGTCAGAGGTTCAGTACTGAGGGAGAGCTGCAATGTCAGAGGGTCAGTACTGAGGGCATGTTGCACTATCAGAGGGTCAGCACTGTGGGAGTGCTACACTGTCAGAGGGTCAGTACTGATGGAGTGCTGCACTGTCAGATGTTCAGTACTGAGTGAGTGTTGCACTGTCAGAGGGTCAGGACTGTGGGAGTGCTGCACTGTCAGAGGGTCAGTACTTTGGGTGTGCTGCATTGTCAGAAGTTCAGTACTGAGGAAGTGCTGCACTGTCAGAGGGTCAGTACTGAGGGAGTGCTGCCTTATGAGAAGGTCAGTAATAAGGGAGTGCTGCATTGTCAGAGGGTCAGTACTGTGGGAGTGCTGCACTATCAGAGGGTTAGTACTGAAGAAGTGCTGCACTGTCAGAGGGTCAGTACTCAGGGTGTGCTGCAATGTCAGATGGTCAGTACTGAGGGAGTGCTGCACTGTCAGAGGGTCAGTACTGAGGGAGTGCTGCACTGACATAGGGTCAGTACTGAGGGAGTGCTGCACTGTCAGAGGGTCCTTACTGAGGGAGTGCTGCACTTTCAGAGGTTCAGTACTGAGGGAGTGCTGCACTTTCAGAGTTTCAGTACTGAGGGAGTGCTGCACTTTCAGTGGGTCAGTAATGAGGGATTGCTGCACTGTCAGAGGGTCAGTACTGAGGGAGTGCTGCACTGTCAGAGGGTCAGTACTGAGGGAGTGCTGCACTGTCGGAGGGTCAGTACTGAGGGAGTGCTGCACTGTCAGAGGGTCAGTTCTTTGGGTGTGCTGCATTGTCAGAAGTCCAGTACTGAGGGAGTGCTGCGCTGTCAGAGGCTCAGTACTGAGGGAGTGCTGCACTTTCAGTGGGTCAGTAATGAGGGATTGCTGCACTGTCAGAGGTTCAGTACTGTGAGAGTGCTGCACTGTCAGAGGCTCAGTACTGTGGGAGTGCTGCAATATCAGAGGGTCAGTACTGAGGGAGTGCTGCACTGTCGGAGGGTCAGTACTCAGGGTGTGCTGCAATGTCAGATGGTCAGTACTGAGGGATTGCTGCACTGTCAGAGGGTCAGTAGTGAGGGATTGCTGCACTGTCAGAGGGTCAGTACTGAGGGAGTGCTGCACTGTCTGAGGGTCAGTACTGAGTGAGTGCTGCACTGTCAGAGGGTCAGTACTGAGGGAGTGCTGCACTGTCAGAGGGTCAATACTGAGGGAACGCTGCACTGTCAGAGGGTCAGTACTGAGGGAGTGCTGCACTGTCGGAGGGTCAGTACTGAGTGAATGTTGCACTGTCAGAGGGTCAGTACTGTGGGAGTGCTGCACTGTCAGAGGGTCAGTTCTTTGGGTGTGCTGCATTGTCAGAAGTCCAGTACTGAGGGAGTGCTGCGCTGTCAGAGGGTCAGTACTGAGGGAGTGCTGCACTGTCAGAGGGTCAGTACTGTGGGAGTGCTGCAATATCAGAGGGTCAGTACTGAGGGAGTGCTGCACTGTCGGAGGGTCAGTACTCAGGGTGTGCTGTAATGTCAGATGGTCAGTACTGAGGGATTGCTGCACTGTCAGAGGGTCAGTAGTGAGGGAGTGCTGCACTGTCAGAGGGTCAGTACTGAGGGAGCACTGCACTGTCTGAGGGTCAGTACTGAGTGAGTGCTGCACTGTCAGAGGGTCAGTACTGAGGGAGTGCTGCACTGTCAGAGGGTCAATACTGAGGGAACGCTGCATTGCCAGAGGGTCAGTACTGAGGGAGTGCTGCACTGTCAGAGGGTCAGTACTCAGGGTGTGCTGCAATGTTAGATGGTCTGTACTGAGGCAGAGCTGCACTCTCAGAGGGTCAGTAATGAGGGAGTGCTGCACTGTCTGAGAGTCAGTACTGAGTGAGTGCTGCACTGTCAGAGGGTCAGTACTGAGGGAGTGCTGCACTGTCAGAGGGTCAATACTGAGGGAACGCTGCATTGCCAGAGGGTCAGTACTGAGGGAGTGCTGCCTTATGAGAAGGTCAGTACTAAGGGAGTGCTGCATTGTCAGAGGGTCAGTACTGTGGGAGTGCTGCACTATCAGAGGGTTAGTACTGAAGAAGTGCTGCACTGTCAGAGGGTCAGTACTCAGGGTGTGCTGCAATGTCAGATGGTCAGTACTGAGGGAGTGCTGCACTGTCAGAGGGTCAGTACTGAGGGAGTGCTGCACTGACATAGGGTCAGTACTGAGGGAGTGCTGCACTGTCAGAGGGTCCTTACTGAGGGAGTGCTGCACTTTCAGAGGGTCAGTACTGAGGGAGTGCTGCACTTTCAGAGGTTCAGTACTGAGGGAGTGCTGCACTTTCAGTGGGTCAGTAATGAGGGATTGCTGCACTGTCAGAGGGTCAGTACTGAGGGAGTGCTGCACTGTCAGAGGGTCAGTACTGAGGGAGTGCTGCACTGTCGGAGGGTCAGTACTGAGGGAGTGCTGCACTGTCAGAGGGTCAGTACTGAGGGAGTGCTGCCCTGTCAGAGGTTCAGTACTGTGAGAGTGCTGCACTGTCAGAGGGTCAGTACTGTGGGAGTGCTGCAATATCAGAGGGTCAGTACTGAGGGAGTGCTGCACTGTCGGAGGGTCAGTACTCAGGGTGTGCTGCAATGTCAGATGGTCAGTACTGAGGGATTGCTGCACTGTCAGAAGGTCAGTAGTGAGGGAGTGCTGCACTGTCAGAGGGTCAGTACTGAGGGAGTGCTGCACTGTCTGAGGGTCAGTACTGAGTGAGTGCTGCACTGTCAGAGGGTCAGTACTGAGGGAGTGCTGCACTGTCAGAGGGTCAATACTGAGGGAACGCTGCATTGCCAGAGGGTCAGTACTGAGGGAGTGCTGCCTTATGAGAAGGTCAGTACTAAGGGAGTGCTGCATTGCCAGAGGGTCAGTACTCAGGGTTTGCTGCAATGTTAGATGGTCTGTACTGAGGCAGTGCTGTACTGTCAGAGGGTCAGTAATGAGGGAGTGCTGCACTGTCAGAGGCTCAGTGCTGAGGGAATGCTGCACTGTCAGAGGGTCAGTACTGAGGGCATGTTGCACTGTCAGAGGGTCAGCACTGAGGGAGTGCTGCACAGTCAGAGGGTCAGTAGTGTGGGAGTGCTGCACTGTCAGAGGCTCAGTACTGAGGGAGTGCTGCACTGTCAGAGGGTCAGTACTGAGGGAGTGTTGCACTGTCGGAGGTTCAGTACTGAGGGAGTGTTGCACTGTCGGAGGTTCAGTACTGAGGGAGTGCTGCACTGTCAGAGGGTCCTTACTGAGGGAGCGCTGCACTGTCAGAGGGTCAGTACTGAGGGGGTGCTGCACTCTCAGAGGTTCAGTACTGAGGGAGTGCTGCACTTTCAGTGGGTCAGTAATGAGGGATTGCTGCACTGTCAGAGGGTCAGTACTGAGGGAGTGCTGCACTGTCAGAGGGTCAGTACTGAGGGAGTGCTGCACTGTCGGAGGGTCAGTACTGAGTGAATGTTGCACTGTCAGAGGGTCAGTACTGTGGGAGTGCTTCACCGTCAGAGGGTCAGTTCTTTGGGTGTGCTGCATTGTCAGAAGTCCAGTACTGAGGGAGTGCTGCGCTGTCAGAGGGTCAGTACTGAGGGAGTGCTGCACTGTCAGAGGGTCAGTACTGTGGGAGTGCTGCAATATCAGAGGGTCAGTACTGAGGGAGTGCTGCACTGTCGGAGGGTCAGTACTCAACGTGTGCTGTAATGTCAGATGGTCAGTACTGAGGGATTGCTGCACTGTCAGAGGGTCAGTAGTGAGGGAGTGCTGCACTGTCAGAGGGTCAGTACTGAGGGAGCGCTGCACTGTCTGAGGGTCAGTACTGAGTGAGTGCTGCACTGTCAGAGGGTCAGTACTGAGGGAGTGCTGCACTGTCAGAGGGTCAATACTGAGGGAACGCTGCATTGCCAGAGGGTCAGTACTGAGGGAGTTCTGCACTGTCAGAGGGTCAGTACTCAGGGTGTGCTGCAATGTTAGATGGTCTGTACTGAGGCAGAGCTGCACTCTCAGAGGGTCAGTAATGAGGGAGTGCTGCACTGTCTGAGGGTCAGTACTGAGTGAGTGCTGCACTGTCAGAGGGTCAGTACTGAGGGAGTGCTGCACTGTCAGAGGGTCAATACTGAGGGAACGCTGCATTGCCAGAGGGTCAGTACTGAGGGAGTGCTGCACTGTCAGTGGGTCAGTAATGAGGGAACACTGCATTATCAGAGGGTCAGGACTGATTGAGTGTTGCGCTGTCAGAGGGTCAGTACTGTGGGAGTGCTGCAGTGTCAGAGGGTCAGTACTTTGGCTGTGCTGCATTGTCAGAGGTTCAGTACTGAGGGAGAGCTGCAATGTCAGAGGTTCAGTACTGAGGGCATGTTGCACTATCAGAGGGTCAGCACTGTGGGAGTGCTACACTGTCAGAGGGTCAGTAATGAGGGAACACTGCATTATCAGAGGGTCAGGACTGATTGAGTGTTGCGCTGTCAGAGGGTCAGTACTGTGGGAGTGCTGCAGTGTCAGAGGGTCAGTACTTTGGGTGTGCTGCATTGTCAGAGGTTCAGTACTGAGGGAGCGCTGCACTGTCAGCGGGTCAGTCCTGAGTGAGTGCTGAACCATCAGAGGTTCGGTACTGAGTGAGTGTTGCACTGTCAGAGGGTCAGCACTGAGTGAGTGCCGCACAGTCACAGGTTCAGTACTGAGGGAGTGCTGCACTATGGAAGGGTCAGTACTGAGGGAGCGCTGCACTGTCGGAGGTTCAGTACTGAGTGATTGCTGCACTCTCAGAGGGTCAGTACTGAGGGAGTGCTTCACTGTCGAAGGGTCAGTACTGAGAGAGTGCTGCACTGTCAGAGGGTCAGTACTGAGGGAGTGCTGCACTGTCAGAGCGTCAGCACTGAGTGAGTGTTGCACTGTCAGTGGGTCAGTACTGATGGAGTGCTGCACTGTCAGATGTTCAGTACTGAGTGAGTGTTGCACTGTCAGAGGGTCAGTACTGTGGGAGTGCTGCACTATCAGAGGGTTAGTACTGAAGAAGTGCTGCACTGTCAGAGGGTCAGTACTCAGGGTGTGCTGCAATGTCAGATGGTCAGTACTGAGGGAGTGCTGCACTGTCAGAGGGTCAGTACTGAGGGAGTGCTGCACTGACATAGGGTCAGTAATGAGGGAGTGCTGCACTGTCAGAGGGTCAGTACTGAGGGAGTGCTGCACTGTCAGAGGGTCAGTACTGAGGGAGAGCTGCACTGTCGGAGGTTCAGTACTGAGGGAGAGCTGCACTATCAGCGGGTCAGTAGTGAGGGAGTGCTGCACTGTCAGAGGGTCAATACTGAGGGAACGCTGCATTGCCAGAGGGTCAGTACAGAGGGAGTGCTGCACTGTCAGAGGGTCAGTACTGAGGGAGTGCTGCACTAACAGAGGGTCAGTACTGAAGGAGTGCTACACTGTCAGAGGGTCAGTACTGTGGGAGTGCTGCACTGTCAGAGGTTCAGCACTGAGGGAGTGCTGCACTATCATCGGGTCAGTACTGAGGGAGTGCTGCACTGTCTGATGGTCAGCACTGAGTGAGTGTTGCACTGTCAGAGGTTCAGAACTGAGGGAGTGCTGCACAGTCAGAGGGTCAGTAGTGTGGGAGTGCTGCACTGTCAGAGGCTCAGTACTGAGGGAGTGCTGCACTGTCAGAGGGTCAGTACTGAGGGAGTGTTGCACTGTCGGAGGTTCAGTACTGACGGAGTGTTGCACTATCGGAGGTTCAGTACTGAGGGAGTGCTGCACTGTCAGAGGGATCTTACTGAGGAAGTGCTGCACTGTCAGAGGTTCAGTACTGAGGGAATAGTGCACTTTCAGAGGGTCAGTACTGAGGGAGTGCTGCACTTTCAGAGGTTCAGTACTGAGGGAGTGCTGCACTTTGTGGGTCAGTAATGAGGGATTGCTGCACTGTCAGAGGGTCAGTACTGAGGGAGTGCTGCACTGTCAGAGGGTCAGTACTGAGGGAGTGCTGCACTGTCGGAGGGTCAGTACTGAGGGAGTGCTGCACTGTCAGAGGGTCAGTTCTTTGGGTGTGCTGCATTGTCAGAAGTCCAGTACTGAGGGAGTGCTGCGCTGTCTGAGGCTCAGTACTGAGGGAGTGCTGCACTGTCAGAGGGCCAGTACTGAAGGAGTGCTGCACTGACATAGGGTCAGTAATGAGGGAGTGCTGCACTGTCAGAGGGTCAGTACTGAGGGAGTGCTGCACTGTCAGAGGGTCAGTACTGAGGGAGAGCTGCACTGTCGGAGGTTCAGTACTGAGGGAGTGCTGCACTATCAGCGGGTCAGTACTGAGGGAGTGCTGCACTGTCAGAGGGTCAATACTGAGGGAACGCTGCATTGCCAGAGTGTCAGTACAGAGGGAGTGCTGCACTGTCATAGGGTCAGTACTGAGGGAGTGCTGCACTAACAGAGGGTCAGTACTGAAGGAGTGCTACACTGTCAGAGGGTCAGTACTGTGGGTGTGTTGCACTGTCAGAGGTTCAGAACTGAGGGAGTGCTGCACAGTCAGAGGGTCAGTAGTGTGGGAGTGCTGCACTGTCAGAGGCTCAGTACTGAGGGAGTGCTGCACTGTCAGAGGGTCAGTACTGAGGGAGTGTTGCACTTTCGGAGGTTCAGTACTGAGGGAGTGTTGCACTGTCGGAGGTTCAGTACTGAGGGAGTGTTGCACTGTCGGAGGTTCAGTACTGAGGGAGTGCTGCACTGTCAGAGGGTCCTTACTGAGGGAGTGCTGCACTGTCAGAGGTTCAGTACTGAGGGAATGGTGCACTTTCATAGGGTCAGTACTGAGGGAGTGCTGCACTTTCAGAGGTTCAGTACTGAGGGAGTGCTGCACTTTCAGTGGGTCAGTAATGAGGGATTGCTGCACTGTCAGAGGGTCAGTACTGAGGGAGTGCTGCACTGTCAGAGGGTCAGTACTGAGGGAGTGCTGCACTGTCGGAGGCTCAGTACTGAGGGAGTGCTGCACTGTCAGAGGGCCAGTACTGAGGGAGTGCTGCATTGTCAGAGGGTCAGTACTGAGGGAGTGCTGCCCTGTCAGAGGTTCTTTACTGTGAGAGTGCTGCACTGTCAGAGGGTCAGTACTGTGGGAGTGCTGCAATATCAGAGGGTCAGTACTGAGGGAGTGCTGCACTGTCGGAGGGTCAGTACTCAGGGTGTGCTGCAATGTCAGATGGTCAGTACTGAGGGATTGCTGCACTGTCAGAGGGTCAGTAGTGAGGGATTGCTGCACTGTCAGAGGGTCAGTACTGAGGGAGTGCTGCACTGTCTGAGGGTCAGTACTGAGTGAGTGCTGCACTGTCAGATGGTCAGTACTGAGGGAGTGCTGCACTGTCAGAGGGTCAATACTGAGGGAACGCTGCATTGCCAGAGGGTCAGTACTGAGGGAGTGCTGCATTGTCAGAGGGTCAGTACTCAGGGTTTGCTGCAATGTTAGATGGTCTGTACTGAGGCAGTGCTGTACTGTCAGAGGGTCAGTAATGAGGGAGTGCTGCACTGTCAGAGGCTCAGTGCTGAGGGAATGCTGCACTGTCAGAGCGTCAGTACTGAGGGCATGTTGCACTGTCAGAGGGTCAGCACTGAGGGAGTGCTACACTGTCAGAGGGTCAGTAATGAGGGAACACTGCATTATCAGAGGGTCAGTACTTAGGGAATGCTGCACTGTCAGAGGCTCAGTGCTGAGGGAATGCTGCACTGTCAGAGCGTCAGTACTGAGGGCATGTTGCTCTGTCAGAGGGTCAGTACTGAGGGAGTGCTACACTGTCAGAGGGTCAGTACTGTGGGTGTGCTGCACTGTCAGAGGGTCAGTACTGAGGTGATGCTACATTGTTGGTGGTGCTGTTTTTCAGATGGGACTTTAATCCAAGGCCCTGTCTGTCCTCGGGCTCAGGTGAATTTAAAGGATTGTATCTCTCTGTTGAGCATGGGTCCTCCCCCCGCTGTCCTGGCCAATATTTATTCCTGAAGGTCCTGTCAGGACATGAGTTTCTGGCTCCTGCGTTACTATCTCCGCCCACCCGCTATATTTGCTGCCCTTGGAGTCCCGTTAGATTCTGCCCTCTCTGTAATCACATCAGAAATGCACAGAAAGAGACCGTGCAGTATATGTGACTGCCCCAGCTCTTTGATGGAGCTTTTAAATGAGTTTGATTGCCAGTCCTTTCCTCGTGGTTCTGTGAAATGTTCTTTTTCAGCTATTTATCCAAATCGCTTAAAACTTCATATTGAATCCACCTCCCTCTCAGTCCAGACATTAACTCCGTGTGCACAGGAATATCTCACAAGCTGCCTCCTGGCTCTGTTCCCAATCCTGGTGTAAATATGACCGTGAGGTGTTTTCAAGCTTCTGTTAATTCTTCACTATTGCTCATTATGACTAGTTAGTGTCAGGTTATTGCCTGATTAGTGACAGGCTGAATATTTTGCAGGTCCACTTGACATAAATGCCAGCCTCATCATATTTAATGAAATGTGGATGTAATACGAACACGGATTGCAGTCACTCTGGGTCTCTGCTGTGAGTTAGTCCCTGCAATGAAAAGCTGAGACCCTATTTGATCAGATAATTAATAGTAGATTTGTTTGGATGTTCACTTGCCCATGGGAGAGCTGAACCATTGACTTTCATTAATTTTATTACATTTTTCCACTTGATAGAGAGGGAGAGAATTAACTAATTTCTCAGCACTAATGAAATGCCTCTTACCTCAGGCTTTTAGTACACAGTTAAGTACCTCAGGCCATTGTGTTTCCTCATTGTTACCCTCTGGGTTATTGAGGGCATCCAAAGCTCTGCTGCCTGTGTCTTAACTCAAGTCTCGCCCACCCATTGACCCCTGTGTTCAGCGACATAAATTGGTTCCTGATCTTTCAATGCCTCCGCTTTAAAATTCTCATCATTGTTTTCAAATCCCTCCATGGTCCTCGCCTCTCCCTATCTCCCTCCTCCAGTCTCTCAGATCTCTGAGATCTCTGCACCATTCTATTTCTGGCCTCTTCAACATCCCTGATTTTAGTCGCTCCACCATGGGCGGCCGTGCCTTCAGCTGCCTGGACCCTAAGCTCTGGAATTCCCTCCCTAAACCTCTCCACCTCTCTCCTCCCATAAGATACTCCTGAAAGTTTATCTTTTTGACCAAGCTTTTGCTCACCTGTTCTAATTTCTCCTTATGTGAAAGGTGCTAATTTATAGTTGCGCTGTGAAGCAACCTGGGGTGTTTTAGTACCTTTAGGCACTATACAAATGCAAGTAGTTGATGTTGGTGAAGGAGAATTGTGTCTCCATTCTGGTGAAGGAAGCCATGTTTGTCAAGTAGAATGAGCCGGTGTGAGGTAACACACACTTCCATTCACACACACTCAAACATATCACGTATGCACTCATACTCAAACCCACACACACACATTCACTCTCTCTCTTACACACACACACACAAACATGTCACTCATGCACTCATACTCAAACACACAAACACACACACACTCACTCTCTCACACACATACACACACAAACATATCACACATGCACTCATACTCAAACACACACACACACACACTCTCTCTCACACAGACACACAAACATATCACACATGCACTCATACTCAAACACACAAACACACACACACTCACTCTCTCACACACATACACACACAAACATATCACACATGCACTAATACTCAAACACACAAACACACACACACTCACTCTCTCACACACACACACACACACACACACTCAAACATATCACACATGCACTCAAACTCAAACCCACACACACAAACACACACACACACACTCTCTCTCACACACACACACATACTCACTCTCTCACACACACACACTCAAACATATCACACATGCACTCATACTCAAACCCACACACACTCACTCTCTCACACACACAAACATGTCACATGCAGTCATACTCAATCCCACACCCACACACACTCACACACACACACATACACACTCAAGCATATCACACATGCACTCATACTCAAACCCACACACACACACACAATCAATCTCTCACACACACAAACATGTCACACATGCACTCATATTCAAACACACACACACACACACACTCTCACTCTCTCACACACACACACAAACATGTCACACATGCACTTATACTCAAACCCACACACACATACACACTCTCTCACACACACACACACAAACATGTCACACATGCACTCATACTCAATCCCACACACACACACACACACTCTCTCAAACACACACACACAAACATGTTACACATGCACTCATATTCAAACCCACAAACACACACACACTCACTCTCACACAAACACAAACACAAACATGTCACACATGCACTCATACTCAAACCCACACACACACACACACACACTCACTCTCTCACAAACACACACTCAAACATATCACACATGCACTCATATTCAAAGACACACATACACACACACTCACTCTCTCTCACACACACACACACACACACTAACTCTCTCACACACGCACACACACACTCAAACATATCACACATGCACTCATATTCAAACACTCACACACACACACTCTCTCATACACACAAACATGTCACACATGCACACATATTCAAACACACACACACACACTCTCTCACACACACACACACAAACATATCACACATGCACTCATACTCATACCAACAAACACTCACTCTCTCACACACACAAACATATCACACATGCACTCATACTCAAACCCGCACACACACATTCACTCACTCTCACACACACACTCAAACATATCCCACATGCACTCATCCTCAAACCCACACACACACACACACTCTCTCACACACACACAAACATATCACACATGCACTCATACTCAAACACACACACACACACACACTCAATCTCTCACACACAAACACAAACATGTCACACATGCACTCATACTCAATCCCAAACACACACACACATTCACTCTCTCACACACACACACTCAAACATATCACACATGCACTCATACTCAAACACACACACACACACACACACACTCTCTCACACACACAAACACAAACATGTCACACATGCACTCATACTCATTCCCACACACACACACACACACACACTCACTATCTCACATACACACAAAGATATCACGCATGTACTCATACTCAAACACACACACACACACACACACAAACTCAGTCTCTCTCACACACAGACAAACATGTCACACATGCAATCATACTCAATCCCACACACACACTAACTCTCTCACACACACACACACAAACATGTCACACATGCACTCATACTCCAACCCACACACACACACACACACACTCACTCTCTCACACACACACACACAAACATGTCACACATGCACTCATACTCAAACCCACACACACACACACTCAAACACTCACTCACACACACACACACACAAACATATCATACATGCACTCATATTCAAAAACACACACACACACACTCACTCTCTCACACACACAAACATGTCACACATGCACTCATACTCAAACCCAAACACATACAATCACTCTCTCACACACACCCACTCAAAAATATCACACATGCACTCATACTCAAACCCACACACACACACACTCACTCTCACACACACACACAAACACAAACATGTCACAAATGCACTCATACTCAAACCCACACACACATTCACTCTCACTCTCACACACACACACAGACAAACATATCACACATGCACTCATACTCAAACCCACACACACACATTCACTCTCTTTCTCACACACACACACACAAACATATCACACAAGCCCTCATATTCAAACCCACACACACACACACACACTCTCTCACACACACGCACACTCACTCTCTCACACACACACACTCAAACATATCACACATGCACTCATACTCAAACCCACACACACTCACTCTCTCACACACACAAACATGTCACACATGCACTCATACTCAAACCCACACACACACACACTCACTCTCTCAACACACACTCAAACATATCACACATGCACTCATACTCAAACCTACACACACACACACTCAGTCTCTCACAGACACACACAAACAAACATGTCACACATGCACTCATACTCAAACCCACACACACACACACACTCTCTCTCACACACACACACACAAACATTTCACACATGCACTCGTACTCAATCCCACACACACACATTCACTCTCTCTCTCACACACAAACGCTCGAACATATCACACATGCACTCATACTCAAACCCACGCACACACACACACACACTCACACACACACAAACATGTCACACATGCACTCATTCTCAATCCCACAAACACACACACATACTCACTCTCTCACACACACACAAACATATCACACAAGCACTCATATTCAAACACACACACACACACACACACTCACTATCTCTCACACACACACACTCAAACATATCACACATGCACTCATATTCAAACACACACACACACACACAAACTCACTCTCTCTCACACACAGACACACACAGTCACTCTCTCACTCACACACGCACACAATCAGTCTCTCTCACACACAAACACTCAAACATATCAAACATGCACTCATACTCAAATCCACACTCTCTCTCCCACACACACACAAACATATCACACATGCACTCATACTCAAGCCCACACACACTCAATCTCACACACACACACAAACATATCACACATGCATTCATATTCAAACACACACACACACACACTCAATCTCTCACAAACACAAACATCTCAGACATGCACTCATACTCAAACCCACACACACACAAAGACACACTTTCTCACACACACACAAACATGTCAGACATGCACTCATACTCAATCCCACACACACACACTCAATCTCTCACACACACACAAACAAACATATCACACATGCACTCATATTCAAAGACACACACACACACACTCACTCTCTCACACACACAAACATGTCACACATGCAATCATACTCAAACCCACACACACACACCCATTCTCTCAAACACACACACACAATCATATCACACATGCACTCATATTCAAACACACACACACACTCACTATCTCGCACACACACACACTCTCACTCACACACACACACACACTCAAACATATCACACATGCACTCATATTCAAAAACACACACACACACACACACACTCTCAAACACACACTCACAAACATATCACACATGCGGTCATATTCAAACACACACACACACACACTGACTCTCTCATACACTCAAACATATCACACATGCACTCATATTCAAACACACACACACTCACTATCTCGCACACACACACACTCTCACTCGCACACACACACACACACTCAAACATATCACACATGCACTCATATTCAAAAACACACACACACACTCTCTCACAC
>NC_054473.1:4031212-4059065 GCF_017639515.1 Carcharodon carcharias
CACACATACACTCATATTCAAACACACACACACACTCATTCTCACACACACACAAACCTGTCACACATGCACTCATATTCAAACCCACACACACACACACACACACTATCTCAAACACTCACACACAAACATATCACACATGCGTTCATATTCAAACACACACACACACACACTCACTCTCACACACATACACACTTAAACATATCACACATGCTCTCATATTCTAACACACACACAGACTCTCACACACACACACACACACAAACATATCACACATGCACTCATATTCAAACACACACACACACACAAGCACACACAGTCACTCACACACACACACTCAAACATATCACACATGCACTCATACTCAAACCCACACAAACTCACTCTCTCACACAACAAAAATGTCACACATGCAATAATACTCAAACCCACACACACACACAATCACTCTCTCACAGACACACACACACAAACATGTCACACATGCACTCATACTCAATCCCACAAACACACACACACACTCAAACATATCACACATGCACTCATATTCAAACACAAACACACACACACACTCTCACACACACACACACAAACATATCACACATACACTCATATTCAAACACAAACACACACACGCACATTCTCTCACACACACACACACTCAAACATATCACACATGCACTCATACTCAAACCCACACAAACTCACTCTCTCACACAACAAACATGTCACACATGCAATAATACTCAAACCCACACACACACACAATCACTCTCTCACAGACACACACACACAAACATATCACACATACACTCATATTCAAACACAAACACACACACGCACATTCTCTCACACACACACACACACAAACATATCACACATGCACTCATACTCAAACCCACACACACACACACACTCTCAGTCTCTCACACACACTCAAACATATCACACATGCGCTCATACTCAAACACACACACACACACACACACACCCTCTCTCACACAACAAACATGTCGCACATGCACTCATACTCAATCCCACACACACACACACACTCTCAGTCTCTCACACACACTCAAACATATCACACATGCGCTCATACTCTAACACACACACACACACACTCACTCTCTCACACACGCACACAAACATGTCACACATGCACTCATACTCAAACCCACACACACACCCAATCACTCTCTCACAACACACACACACAATCATGTCACACATGCACTCATACTCAAACCCACACACACACATTCACTCTCTCTCTCACACACACACACACACTCGAACATAACCCAAATGCACTCATACTCAAACCCAGACACACACACACACCCTCTCTCACACACACACAAACATGTCACACATGCACTCATACTCAATCCCACACACACACACACACACACTCTCTCACACACACACACACACACACACACACTCACTCTCTCACACACACACACACAAACTCAAACATATCACACATGCACTCATACTCAAACCCACACACACTCACTGTCACACACACACACACAAACATATCACACATGCACTCATATTCAAACACACACACACACACACTCACTCTCTCACACACACACACACACAAACATGTCACACATGCACTCATACTCAATCCCACACACACACACACACACACACACACTCACTCTCTCACACACACACACTCAAACATATCACACATGCACTCATACTCAAACCCACACAAACACATTCACTCTCTCTCTCACACACACTCTCACACACAAACATATCACACATGCAATCTTATTCAAACACACATATACACACACACTCACTCTCTCAGACACACACACACACTCAAACATATCACACATGCACTCATATGCAAACACACACATACACAAACACTCACTCTCTCACACACACACACAAACATATCACACATGAACTCATATTCAAACACACACAAACACACACACACTCATTCTCACACACCCACACACACACTCTCTCTCATTCACACACACACAAACATATCACACATGCGTTCATATTCAAACACACACACACACACACACACTCACTCTCTCACACATACACACTTAAACATATCACACATGCTCTCAAATTCTAACACACACACACACACTCTCTCACACACACACACACAAACATATCACACATGTACTCTTAGTCAAACCAACACACACTCACTCTCTCACACACACAAACATATCACACATGCACTCATACTCAAACCAAGACACACACACACACACAGCCTCTCTCACACACACACAAACATGTCACCCATGCACTCATACTCAATCCCACACACACACACACACTCACTCTCTCACACACACACACTCAAACATATCACACATGCACTCATACTCAAACCCACACACACACACACACTCTCACTCTCTCACACACACACAAACATATCACACATGCGCTCATACTCAAACACACACACACACACACACACTCACTCTCTCTCACACACACACAAACATGTCACACATGCACTCATACTCACACCCACACACACACACACAATCACTCTCTCTCACACACACACAAACATGTCACACATGCACTCATACTCACACCCACACACACACACACAATCAATCTCTCACAGACACACAGACACAAACATGTCACACATGCACTCATACTCAAACCCACACACACACATTCACTCTCTCTCTCACACACACACACACTCGACCATAACCCAAATGCACTCATACTCAAACCCACACACACACACAAACACACATTCACTCTCTCTCTCACACACACACACTCAAACATATCACACATGCACTCATATTCAAACACACACACACACACACTCACTCTCACACACACACACACAAACATATCACACATGCACTCATACTCAATCCCACACACACACACACACTCACTCTCCCACACACACACTAACATATCACACATGCACTCATATTCAAACACACACACACACACACACACTCACTCTCACACACACACACAAACATATCACACATGCACTCATATTCTATCAAACGCACACACACAAACTCTCTCTCTCACACACACACACACACACACTCTCTCACACACACACACACAAACTCAAACATAACACACATGCACTCATATTCAAACACACACACACACTCACTCTCTCTCACACACACACACACTCACTCTCTCTCACACACACACACACACTCACTATCTCTCTCACACACACACACAAACATATCACACATGCACTCACATTCAAACACACACACACACTCACTCTCTCACACAGACACACACAAACTCAAACATAACACACATGCACTCATATTCAAACACACACACACACTCACTCTCTCTCACACACACACACACTCACTCTCTCTCACACACACACACACACTCACTATCTCTCTCACACACACACACAAACATATCACACATGCACTCACATTCAAACACACACACACACTCACTCTCTCACACAGACACACACAAACATGTCACACATGCACTCATACTCAATCCCACACACACACACACACACACACACACGCACACTCTCTCACACACACACACACTCAAACATATCACACATGCACTCATACTCAAACACACACACACACACACTCACACTCTCACACACACACACCCGCACTCTCTCACACACACACACACACTCAAACATATCACACATGCACTCATATTCAAACACACACACACACACATTGACTCTCTCACACAAACATATCACACATGCACTCATATTCAAAAACACAAACACACATACACACACTCTCTCACACACACACACACACACAAACATATCACACATACACTCATATTCAAACACACACACACACACACAATCATTCTCACACACACACAAACCTGTCACACATGCACTCATATTCAAACACACACACACACACACACACACACTCTCTCAAACACACACACACTAACATATCACACATGCACTCATATTCAAACACACACACACACACACACTCACACACAAACACTTAAACATATCACACATGCACTCATACTCAAACCAACACACACTCACCCTCTCAAACACACAAGCATATCACACATGCACTCATATTCAAACACACACACACACACACACATACACATACTCACACACACTTAAACATATCACACATGCACTCATATTCAAAACACACACACACACACACAATCTCTCACACACACACACACACAAACATATCACACATGCACTCATACTCAAACCCACACACACTCACTCTCTCACACAACAAACATGTCACACATGTACTCATACTCAAACCTACACACACACACACTCACTCTCTCACACACACACAAACATATCACATATGCACTCATATTCAAACACACACACACACACACTCTCACACACGCACACAAACATGTCACACATGCACTCATACTCAAACCCACACACACACACTCACTCTTTCACAGACACACACTAACAAACATGTCACACATGCACTCATTCTACATCCCACACACACACACACACACACTCACTCTCTCACACACACACACTCAAACATATCACACATGCACTCATACTCAAACACACACACACACACTCACTCTCTCACACAGACACACACAAACATGTCACACCTGCACTCATACTCATACCCACACAAACACATTAACTCTCTGTCTCACACACTCTCACACACAAACATATCACACATGCACTCATATTCAAACACACACATACACACACACACTCACTCTCTCAAACACACACACACACTCACTCTCTCACACACACACTCTCAAACATATCACACATGCACTCATATTCAAACACACACACACACACACACACACACTCACTCTCTCAAACACACAATCATGTCACACATGCACTCATACTCAAACCCAAACACACACACACAAACTCTAACACACACACAAACACAAACATATCACACATGCACTCATATTCAAACACACACACACACACACACACGCTCACTCTCTCACACACACAAACATATCACACATGCACTCATATTCAAACACATACACACACACACACACACACACACACACACACAGACTCACTCACAAACACACACAATCAAACATATCACACATGCTCTCATACTCAAACACAAACACACTCACTCTCTCACACACAAACACTTAAACATATCACACATGCACTCATATTCAAACACACACACAACCACACACACTCAAACTCTCACACACACACACTCAAACATGTCACACACGCACTCATATTTAAACACACACACACTAACTCTCACACAATCACACACACACACATTCACTCTCTCACACACACACACACAAACATATCACACATGCACTCATCCTCAAACCCACACACACACACACACTCTCTCACACACACACAAACATATCACACATGCACTCATACTCAAACACACACACACACACACACTCAATCTCTCACACACAAACACAAACATGTCACACATGCACTCATATTCAAACACACACACACACAAACAGTCACTCTCTCACACACACACACAAACATGTCACACATGCACTCATACTCAACCCACACACACACACACTCACTCTCTCACAAACACACACACACAAACATGTCACACATGCACTCATACTCAATCCCACACACACACACACTCACTCTCTCACACACACACACTCAAACATATCACACATGCACTCATATTCAAACACACACACACACACACTCACACACACACACACAAACATATCACACATGCACTCATATTCAAACACACGCACACACACAAACTCACTCTCTCTCACACACACACACACACACACAATCACTCTCACACACACACACTCAAACATATCACACATGCACTCATATTCAAACACACACAGACACACACTCACTCTCTCTCACACACACACACACACTCACTCTCTCTCACACACACACTCAAACATATCACACATGCACTCATACTCAAACCCACGCACACTCACTGTCACACACACACACTAACATATCACACATGCACTCATATTCAAACACACACACACACACACACACTCTCTCACACACACACACACACAAACATGTCACACATGCACTCATATTCAAACACACACACACACACACTCAAACATATCACACACGCACTCATACTCAAACCCACACAAACACATTCACTATCTCTCTCACACACTCTCACACACAAACATATCACACATGCACTCATATTCAAACACACACATACACACACACTCACTCTCTCACACACACTCAAACATATCACACATGCACTCATATGCAAACACACACATACACACACACTCACTCTCTCACACACACACAAACAAACATATCAAACATGCACTCATATTCAAACCCACACACACACACACACACACTCTCTCAAACACACACACACAAACATATCACACATGCACTCATATTCAAATACACACACACTCATTCTCACACACACACAAACATGTCACACATGCACTCATATTCAAACCCACACACACACACACACTCTCTCAAACACACACACACAAACATATCACGCATGCACTCATATTCAAATACACACACACTCATTCTCACACACACACAAACATGTCACACATGCACTCATATTCAAACCCACACACACACACACACTCTCTCAAACACACACACACAAACATGTCACACATGCACTCATATTCAAACCCACACACACACACACACTCTCTCAAACACACACACACAAACATGTCACACATGCACTCATATTCAAACACACACACACACACACACACTCAGTCTCTCACACACAAACACTTAAACATATCACACATGCACTCATACTCAAACCAACACATACTCACCCTCTCAAACACACAAACATATCACACATGCACTCATATTCAAACACACACACACACACACAATCTCTCACACACACACACACACACAAACATATCACACATGCACTCATACTCAAACCCACACACACTCACTCTCACACACACAAACATATCACACATGCACTCATACTCAAACCAACACACACACACTCTCTCTCACACACAAACAAACATATCACACATGCACTCATATTCAAACACACACACACACACACTCCCTCTTTCACAGACACACACTAACAAACATGTCACACATGCAATCATTCTACATCCCACACACACACACACACTCACTCTCTCACACACACACACACTCACTCTCTCACACACACACACTCAAACATATCACACATGCACTCATACTCAAACACACACGCACACACACTCACTCTCTCACACAGACACACACAAACATGTCACACATGCACTCATGCTCAATCCCACACACACACACTCACTCTCTCACACACACACACACAAACACATTCACTCTCTCTCTCACACACTCTCACACACAAACATATCACACATGCACTCATATTCAAACACACACATACACACACACACTCACTCTCTCACACACACACACACACACTCACTATCTCACACACACACACACACACACTCAAACATATCACACATGCACTCATATTCAAACACACACACACACACACACTCACTCACTCTCTCAAACACACAATCATGTCACACATGCACTCATACTCAAACCCAAACACACACACACACACTCACTCTCTCTCACACACACACTCAAACATATCACACATGTACTCATACTCAGACCCACACTCTCTCACACACACACACTCAAACATATCACACATGCACTCATACTCAAACCCACACACTCTCACTGTCACACACACACACTAACATATCACACATGCACTCATATTCAAACACACACACACACACACACACACACACACACACACACACACACAAACATGTCACACATGCATTCATACTCAATCCCACACACACACACACACACACACACACACACACTCAAACATGTCACACATGCACTCATACTCAAACCCACACAAACACATTCACTCTCTCTCTCACACACTCTCACACACAAACATATCACACATGCACTCATATTCAAACACACACATACACACACACACTCACTCTCTCACACACACACACACTCTCTCACACACACACACACACTCATACATATCACACATGCACTCATATGCAAACACACACATACACACACACTCTCTCTCTCACCCTCACACAAACAAACATATCAAACATGCACTCATATTCAAACACACACACACACACTCTCACACACACACACACAAACATATCACACATGCACTCATATTCAAACACACACACACACACACTCATTCTCACACACACACAAACCTGTCACACATGCACTCATATTCAAACCCACACACACACACACACACTCTCTCAAACACACACACACAAACATGTCACACATGCACTCATATTCAAACACACACACACACACACACACTCTCTCATTCACACACACACAAACCTATCACACATGCGCTCATATTCAAACACACACACTCACTCTCTCACACACAAACACTTAAACATATCACACATGCACTCATATTCAAACACACACACACACACACATACACACACTCACACAAACACACACACTTAAACATATCACACATGCACTCATATTCAAACACACACACACACACACACACACAATCTCTCACACACACACACACACACAAACATATAACACATGCACTCATACTCAAACCCACACACACTCACTCTCTCACAAAACAAACATGTCACACATGTAATCATACTCAAACCTACACACACACACACTCACTCTCTCACACACACACAAACATATCACATATGCGCTCATATTCAAACAAACACACACACACACACACCCTCTCTCACACACCCTCACAAACATGTCACACATGCACTCATACTCAAAGCCACACACACACACACTCACTCTTTCACAGACACACACTAACAAACATGTCACACATGCACTCATTCTACATCCCACACACACACACACACACTCACTCTCTCACACACACACACTCAAACATATCACACATGCACTCATACTCAAACACACACACACACACACTCACTCTCTCACACAGACACACACAAACATATCACACATGCACTCATGCTCAATCCCACAAACACACACTCACTCTCTCACACACACACACACAAAAACATGTCACAGCTGCACTCATACTCATACCCACACAAACACATTCACTCTCTCTCTCACACACTCTCACACACAAACATATCACACATGCACTCATATTCAAACACACACATACACACACACTCACTCTCTCACACACACTCAAACATATCACACATGCACTCATATGCAAACACACACATACACACACACTCACTCTCTCACACACACACAAACAAACATATCAAACATGCACTCATATTCAAACCCACACACACACACACACACACTCTCTCAAACACACACACACAAACATATCACACATGCACTCATATTCAAATACACACACACTCATTCTCACACACACACAAACATGTCACACATGCACTCATATTCAAACCCACACACACACACACACTCTCTCAAACACACACACACAAACATATCACGCATGCACTCATATTCAAATACACACACACTCATTCTCACACACACACAAACATGTCACACATGCACTCATATTCAAACCCACACACACACACACACTCTCTCAAACACACACACACAAACATGTCACACATGCACTCATATTCAAACCCACACACACACACACACTCTCTCAAACACACACACACAAACATGTCACACATGCACTCATATTCAAACACACACACACACACACACACTCAGTCTCTCACACACAAACACTTAAACATATCACACATGCACTCATACTCAAACCAACACATACTCACCCTCTCAAACACACAAACATATCACACATGCACTCATATTCAAACACACACACACACACACAATCTCTCACACACACACACACACACAAACATATCACACATGCACTCATACTCAAACCCACACACACTCACTCTCACACACACAAACATATCACACATGCACTCATACTCAAACCAACACACACACACTCTCTCTCACACACAAACAAACATATCACACATGCACTCATATTCAAACACACACACACACACACTCCCTCTTTCACAGACACACACTAACAAACATGTCACACATGCAATCATTCTACATCCCACACACACACACACACTCACTCTCTCACACACACACACACTCACTCTCTCACACACACACACTCAAACATATCACACATGCACTCATACTCAAACACACACGCACACACACTCACTCTCTCACACAGACACACACAAACATGTCACACATGCACTCATGCTCAATCCCACACACACACACTCACTCTCTCACACACACACACACAAACACATTCACTCTCTCTCTCACACACTCTCACACACAAACATATCACACATGCACTCATATTCAAACACACACATACACACACACACTCACTCTCTCACACACACACACACACACTCACTATCTCACACACACACACACACACACTCAAACATATCACACATGCACTCATATTCAAACACACACACACACACACACTCACTCACTCTCTCAAACACACAATCATGTCACACATGCACTCATACTCAAACCCAAACACACACACACACACTCACTCTCTCTCACACACACACTCAAACATATCACACATGTACTCATACTCAGACCCACACTCTCTCACACACACACACTCAAACATATCACACATGCACTCATACTCAAACCCACACACTCTCACTGTCACACACACACACTAACATATCACACATGCACTCATATTCAAACACACACACACACACACACACACACACACACACACACACACACAAACATGTCACACATGCATTCATACTCAATCCCACACACACACACACACACACACACACACACACACTCAAACATGTCACACATGCACTCATACTCAAACCCACACAAACACATTCACTCTCTCTCTCACACACTCTCACACACAAACATATCACACATGCACTCATATTCAAACACACACATACACACACACACTCACTCTCTCACACACACACACACTCTCTCACACACACACACACACTCATACATATCACACATGCACTCATATGCAAACACACACATACACACACACTCTCTCTCTCACCCTCACACAAACAAACATATCAAACATGCACTCATATTCAAACACACACACACACACTCTCACACACACACACACAAACATATCACACATGCACTCATATTCAAACACACACACACACACACTCATTCTCACACACACACAAACCTGTCACACATGCACTCATATTCAAACCCACACACACACACACACTCTCTCAAACACACACACACAAACATGTCACACATGCACTCATATTCAAACACACACACACACACACACACTCTCTCATTCACACACACACAAACCTATCACACATGCGCTCATATTCAAACACACACACACACACACACACTCACTCTCTCACACACAAACACTTAAACATATCACACATGCACTCATATTCAAACACACACACACACACACATACACACACTCACACAAACACACACACTTAAACATATCACACATGCACTCATATTCAAACACACACACACACACACACACACAATCTCTCACACACACACACACACACAAACATATAACACATGCACTCATACTCAAACCCACACACACTCACTCTCTCACAAAACAAACATGTCACACATGTAATCATACTCAAACATACACACACACACACTCACTCTCTCACACACACACAAACATATCACATATGCGCTCATATTCAAACAAACACACACACACACACACCCTCTCTCACACACCCTCACAAACATGTCACACATGCACTCATACTCAAAGCCACACACACACACACTCACTCTATCACAGACACACACTAACAAACATGTCACACATGCACTCATTCTACATCCCACACACACACACACACACTCACTCTCTCACACACACACACTCAAACATATCACACATGCACTCATACTCAAACACACACACACACACACTCACTCTCTCACACAGACACACACAAACATATCACACATGCACTCATGCTCAATCCCACAAACACACACTCACTCTCTCACACACACACACACAAAAACATGTCACAGCTGCACTCATACTCATACCCACACAAACACATTCACTCTCTCTCTCACACACTCTCACACACAAACATATCACACATGCACTCATATTCAAACACACACATACACACACACACTCACTCTCTCACACACACACACACTCACTCTCTCACACACACACACACACTCAAACATATCACACATGCACTCATATTCAAACACACACACACACACACACACACTCACTCGCTCAAACACACAATCATTTCACACATGCACTCATACTCAAACCCAAACACACAAACACACACTCTAACACACACAAACACAAACATATCACACATGCACTCATATTCAAACACACACACACACACTCACTCTCTCACACACACACACACACACACACTCTCTCTCTCACACACACACACACACTCAAACATATCACACATGCACTCATATTCAAACACACACACACACACACACACACTCATTCTCACACACACACAGACCTGTCACACATGCACTCATATTCAAACCCACACACACACACACACACACACTATCTCAAACACACACACTCAAACATATCACACATGCACTCATACTCAAACCCACACAAACTCACTCTCTCACACAACAAACATGTCACACATGCAATAATACTCAAACCCACACACACACACACAATCACTCTCTCACAGACACACACACACAAACATGTCACACATGCACTCATACTCAAACCCAAACACACACACACACACTCTCTCACACACACACACACACACGCAAACATATCACACATGCACTCATACTCAAACACACACACACACACAAACACACACTCTCTCATTCACACACACACAAACATATCACACATGCGCTCATATTCAAACACACACACACACACACACACACTCTCTCACACACACACTTAAACATATAACACATGCTCTCATATTCTAACACACACACACACACAAACACACACACATGCACTCATACTCAAACCAACACACACTCACTCTCTCACACACACAAACATATCACACATGCACTCATATTCAAACACACACACACACACACACACTCACTCACACACACACACACTCAAACATATCACACATCCACTCATGTTCAAACACACACACACACACACACACACTCTCTCTCAAACAAACACACACAAACATATCACACATCCACTCATATTCTAACACACACACACACACTCACTCTCTCACACACACACACACAAACATATCACACATGCACTCTTACTCAAACCAACACACACTCACTCTCTCACACACACAAACATATCACACATGAACTCATATTCAAACACACACACACACACACACACACACACACACTCACTCACACACACACACACACACACACACACACACTCAAACATATCACACATGCACTCATACTCAAAGCCACACACACTCACTCTCTCACACACACACAAACATATCACACATGCACTCATATTCAAACACTAACAAACACACACACACACACACACACACACACACACACTCACTCACACACACACACACTCAAACATATCACACATGCACTCATACTCAAACCCACACACACTCACTCTCTCACAAACAAACACTGAAACATATCACACATGCACTCATATTCAAACACACACACAACCACACACTCTCAATCTCTCACACACACACACTCAAACATATCACACATGCACTCATATTCAAACACACACACACACCCTCTCACACACACACACACACACACACACACACACACTCTCACTCTCACACAACAAACATGTCACACATGCACTCATACTCATTCCCACACACACAGACACTCTCACACAACAAACATGTCACACATGCACTCATACTCATTCCCACACACACACAGACACTCTCGCTCTCTCACACAAACACAAACATATCACACATGCACTCATATTCAAACACACACACACTCTCTCACACACGCACACAAACATGTCACACATGCACTCATACTCAAACCCACACACACACACAAACACACACTCTCACAAACAAACATATCACACATGCACTCATACTCAAACCAAGACACACACCCTCTCTCACTCACACACAAACATATCACACATGCACTCATACTCAAACCAAGACACACACCCTCTCTCACTCACACACAAACATGTCACACATGCACTCATACTCAATCCCACACACACACACACACACACTCACTCTCTCACACACACACACACAAACATATCATACATGCACTCATATTCAAACACACACAGACACACGCACACTCTCTCACACACACACACACACAAACATATCACACATGCACTCATACTCAAACCCACACACACTCACTCTCTCACACAACAAACATGTCACACATGCACTCATACTCAATCCCACACACACACACACACTCTCACTCTCTCACACACACACAAACATATCACACATGCGCTCATACTCAAACACATACACACACACACTCTCTCTCACAGACACACACACACAATCATGTCACACAAGCACTCATACTCAAACCCACACACACACATTCACTCTCTCTCTCACACACACACACTCGACCATAACCCAAATGCACTCATACTCAAACCCACACACACACACAAACACACACTCTCACACACAAACATATCACACATGCACTCATACTCAAACCCAGACACACACACACACACACAGACACACACACACACACACACTCACTCACACCCACACACACTCATACATATCACACATGCACTCATACTCAAACCCACACACACTCACTCTCTCACACACAAACACTTAAACATATCACACATGCACTCATATTCAAACACACACACAACCACACACACACAATCTCTCACACACACACTCAATCATATCACACATGCACTCATATTCAAACACACACACACACACTCTCTCACACACACACACAAACATATCACACATGCACTCATACTCAAACCCACACACACTCACTCTCTCACACAACAAACATGTCACACATGCACTCATACTCAAACCCACACAAACACATTCACTCTCTCTCTCACACACACACAATCGAACATATCCCAAATGCTCTCATACTCAAACCCACACACACACAAACACACACTCTCACAAACAAACATATCACACATGCACTCATACTCAAACCAAGACACACACACACACACCCTCTCTCACACACACACAAACATGTCACACATGCACTCATATTCAAACACAAAAACACACACACTCACTCTCACACACACACACACAAACATATCACACATGCACTCATACTCAAACCCACACACACTCACTCTCTCACACAACAAACATGTCACACAGGCACTCATACTCAATCCCACACACACACACACACACACTCTCACTCTCTCACACACACTCAAACATATCATACATGCGCTCATACTCAAACACATGCACACACACACACTCACTCTCTCACACACGCACACAAACATGTCACACATGCACTCATACTCAAACCCACACACACACGCAATCAGGTCACACATGCACTCATACTCAAACCCACACACACACACAATCATGTCAGACATGCACTCATACTCAAACCCACACGCACACATTCACTCTCTCTCTCACACACACACACACAAACATATCACACATGCACTCATACTCAAACCCAGACACACACACACCCTCTCTCACATTCACACAAACATGTCACACACGCACTCATACTCAATCCCACACACACACACACACACACACACACACTCACTCTCTCACACACACACACACACTCAAACATATCACACATGCACTCATATTCAAACACACACACACACACTCTCTCTCTCACACACACACACACACACTGACTCTCTCATACACACAAACATGTCACACATGCACTCATATTCAAAAACACACACACACACACTCACTGTCACACACACAAACACAAACATATCACACATGCACTCATATTCAAACACACACACACACACACACACACACTCAATCTCTCAAACACACAATCATGTCACACATGCACTCATACTCAAACCCAAAGACATACACACTCTCTCAGACACACACACACAAACATATCACACATGCACTCATATTCAAACACACACACACACACACACACTCATTCTCACACACACACAAACATGTAACACATGCACTCATAATCAAACACACACACACACACACACACACTCACTCGCTCAAACACACAATCATATCACACATGCACTCATACTCAAACCAACACACACACACTCTCTCTCACACACAAACAAACATATCACACATGCACTCATATTCAAACACACACACACACACTCACTCTCTCTCACACACACACACACACACACACTGACTCTCTCATACACACAAACATGTCACACATGCACTCATTCAAAAACACAAACACACACACACACACACTCACTGTCACACACACAAACACAAACATATCACACATGCACTCATATTCAAACACACACACACACACACTCAATCTCTCAAACACACAATCATGTCACACATGCACTCATACTCAAACCCAAAGACACACACACTCTCTCACACACACACACACAAACATATCACACATGCACTCACATTCAAACACACACACACACACACACACACTCTCTCAAACACACACACACAAACATATCACACATGCACTCATATTCAAACACACACACACACACACACACACTCATTCTCACACACACACAAACATGTAACACATGCACTCATATTCAAACCCACACACACACACTCTCTCAAACACACACACACAATCATATCACACATGCACACATATTCAAACACACAAACACACACACACTCATTCTCACACACACACAAACATGTCACACATGCACTCATATTCAAAACCACACACACACACACACACACTCTCTCAAACACACACACACAAACATATCACACATGCACTCATATTCAAACACACACACACACACACACTCTCTCATTCACACACACACAAACCTATCACACATGCGCTCATATTCAAACACACACACACACACACACAAACACTCTCTCACACACGCACACAAACATGTCACAAATGCACTCATACTCACACCCACACACACACACACACTCACTCTTTCACAGACACACACTCACAAACATGTCACACATGCACTCATACTCAAAACCACACACACAAATTCACTCTCTCTCTCACACACACACACTCGAACATATCCCAAATGCACTCATACTCAAACCCACACACACACACAAACACACACTCTCACACACACACACTCAAACATATCACACATGCACGCTTATTCAAACACACACACACACACTCAGTCTCCCACACACACACACAACTCAAACATGTCACACATGCACTCATATTCAAAAACACAAACACACACAAACACACTCTCTCACACACACACGCACAAACATATCACACATGCACTCATACTCAAAGCTACACACACTCACTCTCACACACACACACACACAAACATATCACACATGCACTCATATTCATACACACACACACATACACACACACTCTCTCAAACACACAATCATGTCACACATGCACTCATACTCAAACACAAACACACACACACACACTCTCTCACACACACACAAACATGTCACACATGCACTCATATTCAAACCCACACACTCACACACAAACACACACTCTCTCAAACACACACACACAAACATATCACACATGCACTCATATTCAAACACACACACACACACACTCTCTCACACACACACACAAACATATCACACATGCACTCATATTCAAACCCACACACACACACACTCTCTCAAACACACACACACAAACATATCACACATGCACTCATTTTCAAACACGCACACACACAGACACACTCACTCACACACACACACTCTCACACACACACAGACACAAACATATCACACATGCACTCATACTCAAACCCACACACACTCACTCTCTCACACAACAAACATGTCACACATGCACTCATACTCAATCCCACACACACACACACACTCTCACTCTCTCACACACACACTCACACTCACTCTCTCACACACACACACACACTCTCACTCTCTCAAACACACACACTCAAACATATCACACATGTACTCATACTCAAACCCACACACACGCACTCTCTCTCACACACACACACAAACATATCACACATGCACTCATACTCAATTCACACACACACACACACAAACTCACTGTCACAGACACACACAAACATATCACACATGCGCTCATATTCAAACACACACACACACACACACACACTCACTCTCTCACACATATACACTTAAACATATCACACATGCTCTCATATTCTAACACACACACACACACACACACTCACTCTCTCACACACACACACGCAAACATATCACACATGCACTCATATTCAAACACGCACACACTCACTCTCACACACACACACACACACACACAAACATACCACACATGCACTCATACGCAAACCCACACACACACATTCACTCACTCTCTCACACACACACACACAAACATATCACACATGCACTCATATTCAAACACGCACACACTCACTCTCACACACACACACACACACACACAAACATACCACACATGCACTCATACGCAAACCCACACACACACATTCACTCACTCTCTCTCACACACACACACACACACTCAAACATATCACACATGCACACATATGCAAACACACACATACACACTCAGTCTCTCATACACTCAAACATATCACACATGCACTCATATTCAAAAACACAAACACACACACTCACTGTCTTACGCACACACACAAACATATCACACATGCACTCATACTCGAACCCACACACACTCATTCTCTCACACACACACACAGAAACATATCACACATGCACTCATATTCAAACACACACACACACACACTCACTCTCTCAAACACACAATCATGTCACACATGCACTCATACTCAAACCCAAACACACACACACACCCTCTCTCTCACACACACACACAAACATATCACACATGCACTCATATTCAAACACACACACACACACACACACTCATTCTCACACACACACACACAAACAATCACTCTCTCTCACACACACACACACTCACTCTCTCACACACACACACTCAAACATATCACACATGCACTCATACTCAAACCCACACACACTCACTCTCACACTCACACACACTCAAACATATCACAAATGCACTCATTCTCAAACCCACACACACACAAACTCTCTCTCACACACACACACACAAACATGTCACACATGCACTCATACTCAAACCCACACACACACAAACTCTCTCTCACACACACACACACAAACATGTCACACATGCACTCATACTCAGTCCCACACACACACACAAACACACACTCACACACAAACATATCACACATGCACTCATACTCCAACCCAGACACACACACACACACCCTCTCTCACACACACACAAACATGTCACACATGCACTCATACTCAATCCCACACACACACACACACACTCACTCTCTCACACACACACACTCAAACATATCACACATGCACTCATATTCAAACACACACACACACACTCACTCTCACACACAAACACAAAAACATATCACACATGCACTCATATTCAAACACATGCACACACAGAAACACACTCTCTCTCTCACACACACACACACACACACACACACACACACACACTCTCTCACACACAAACACACAAACTCAAACATATCACACATGCACTCATATTCAAACACACAAACAAACACACACTCACTGTCTCTCACAAACACACACACACACACACACTCACTCTCTCACACACACACACACAAACACTCACTCTCTCACACACACACTCAAAAATATCACACATTCACTCATATTCAAACACACACACACACACACTCTCTCACACACACACACTCAAACATATCACACATGCACTCATATTCAAACACACGCACACACACACACTCACTCTCTCACACACGCACACAAACATGTCACACATGCACTCATACTCAAACCCACACACACACGCAATCAGGTCACACATGCACTCATACTCAAACCCACACACACACACAATCATGTCAGACATGCACTCATACTCAAACCCACACGCACACATTCACTCTCTCTCTCACACACACACACTCGAACATAACCCAAATGCACTCATACTCAAACCCACACACACACAAACACACACCCTCACACACAAACATATCACACATGCACTCATACTCAAACCCAGACACACGCACACCCTCTCTCACATTCACACAAACATGTCACACACGCACTCATACTCAATCCCACACACACACACACACACACACACACACACACTCACTCTCTCTCACACACACACACACACACACTCACTCTCTCACACACACACACACACTCAAACATATCACACATGCACTCATATTCAAACACACACACACACACTCTCTCTCTCACACACACACACACACACACTGACTCTCTCATACACACAAACATGTCACACATGCACTCATATTCAAAAACACACACACACACACTCACTGTCACACACACAAACAAACATATCACACATGCACTCATATTCAAACACACACACACACACACACACACACACTCACTCTCTCAGACACACACACACAAACATATCACACATGCACTCATACTCAGTCCCACACACACACACAAACACACACTCACACACAAACATATCACACATGCACTCATACTCCAACCCAGACACACACATACACACCCTCTCTCACACAAACACAAACATGTCACACATGCACTCATACTCAATCCCACACACACACACACACACACACACACACACTCACTCTCTCTCACACACACACACACACACACTCACTCTCTCACACACACACACACACTCAAACATATCACACATGCACTCATATTCAAACACACACACACACACACACTCTCACACACAAACACAAAAACATATCACACATGCACTCATATTCAAACACATGCACACACACAAACACACTCTCTCTCTCACACACACACACACACACACACACACACACACTCTCTCACACACAAACACACAAACTCAAACATATCACACATGCACTCATATTCAAACACACAAACAAACACACACTCACTGTCTCTCACAAACACACACACACATCACTTCCTCACACACACACACAAACACTCACTCTCTCTCACACACACACACACACACAAACACTCACTCTCTCACACACACACTCAAAAATATCACACATGCACTCATATTCAAACACACACACACACACACACTCTCTCACACACACACACTCAAACATATCACACATGCACTCATATTCAAACCCACACACACACACACACTAACTCTCTCTCACACACACACACACAAACATGTCACACATGCACTTATACTCAGTCCCACACACACACAAACGCACTCACTCTCTCACACACGCACACAAACATGTCAAACATGCACTCATACTCAATCCCACACACAGACGCACTCTCTCACACACACACACAAACAATTCACACATGCACTCAAACTCAAACCAACACACACACACACGCACACTCATCTCTCTCTCACACACACACAAACATATCATACATGCACTCATATTCAAACACACACACACACACACACACACACACACACTCTCACTCTCTCACACACACAAACATGTCACACATGCACTCATACTCAAACCCAGACACAAACACTCTCTCTCTCACACACACACACACAAACATATCACACATGCCCTCATACTCAAACCCACACACACACACACACACACTCACTCTCTCACACACACAAACATGTCACACATGCACTCGTACTCAAACCCACACACACACACACTCTCTCACACACACACACACAAACATGTCACACATGCACTCATACTCAATCCCACACACACACACACACTCACTCTCTCACACACACACACACAAACATATCACACATGCACTCATATTCAAACACACACACACACACACACACACACTCATTCTCACACACACACAAACATGTCACACATGCACTCATACTCAAACCCAAACACACAAAAACACACTCTCTCTCACACACACACACAAACATATCACACATGCACTCATACTCAATCCCACACACACACACACACTCTCACTCTCTCACACACACACAAACATATCACACATGCGCTCATACTCACACACACACACACACTCTCTCACACACGTACACAAACATGTCACACATGCACTCATACTCAAACCCACACACACACATTCACTCTCTCTCTCACACACACACAATCGAACATATCCCAAATGCACTCATACTCAAACCCACACACTCACACAAACACACACTCTCACACACAATCATATCACACATGCACTCATACTCAAACACAGACACACACACACACACCCTCTCTCACACACACACAAACATGTCACACATGCACTCATACTCAATCCCACACACAAACACACACACTCACTCTCTCACACTCACACACAAACCACATGCACTCATACTCAAACACACGCACACACACAAACTCACTCGCTCTCACACACAAACACACACACTCACTCTCTCAGACACACACACAAACTCAAACATAACACACATGCACTCATATTCAAACACACACACAAACACACACTCACTCTATCAATCTGTCTCACAAACACACACACACATCACTCTCTCACACACACACACACAAACACTCACTTCCTCACACACACACACACACACACACACACACACACACACTCACTCTCTCACACACGCACACAAACATGTCAAACATGCACTCATACTCAATCCCACACACACACACACACACTCACTCACTCACACACACAACACAAACATTTCACACGTGCACTCGTACTCAAACCAACACACACTCACTCTCTCACACACACACACACAAACATGTCACACATGCACTCATACTCAAACCCACACACACACACACACACACACTCACTCTCTCACACACACACACACAAACAATTCACACATGCACTCAAACTCAAACCAACACACAAACACACACACACACACACTCATCTCTCTCTCACACACACACAAACATATCATACATGCACTCATATTCAAACACACACACACTCTCACTCTCTCACACACACAAACATGTCACAGATGCACTCATACTCAAACCCACACACACACATTCACTCTCTCACACACACACACAAACATATCACACATGCACTCATACTCAAACCCACACACACACACAAACACACATTCACTCTCTCTCTCACACACACACACACAAACATGTCACACATGCACTCATACTCAAACGCACACACACACACTCACACACACACTCTCTCACACACACACACACTCAAACATGTCACACATGCACTCATACTCAATCCCACACACACACACTCACTCTCTCACAAACACACACTCAAACATATCACACATGCACTCATATTCAAACACACACACACACACACACTCACTCGCTCACACACACAAACATGTCACACATGCATTCATGCTCAATCCCACACACACAGACACACACAATTACTCTCTCACACACACAAACATGTCACCCATGCACTCATACTCAATCCCACACACACACACACACTCTCTCACACACACACACAGAAACATGTCACACACACACACACACTCACTCTCTCTCACACACACACACACACACACAAACATTTAACACCTACACTCATACTCAAACACACACTCACACACACACACACACACTCAAACATATCACACATGCACTCATACTCAAACCCACACAAACACATTCACTCTCTCTCTCACACACTCTCACACACAAACATATCACACATGCACTCATATTCAAACACACATATACACACACACTCACTCTCTCTCACACACACACACACACTCAAACATATCACACATGCACTCATATTCAAACACACACATACACACACACACACACTCTCACACACACACACACACACACACACACACAAACATATCACAGATGCTCTCATACTCTATCCCACACACACACACACACTTACTCTCTCTCACACACACACACAAACATATCACACATGCGCTCATACTCAAACACACACACACACACTCACTCTCTCACACACGCACACAAACATATCACACATGCACTCATAATCAATCCCACACACACACACTCACTCTCTCACACACGCACACAAACATGTCACACATGCACTCGTACGCAAACCCACACACACACATTCACTCTCTCTCACACACACACACTCGAACATATCCCAAATGCACTCATACTCAAACCCACACACACACAAACACACACTCTCACACACAAACATATCACACATGCGCTCATACTCAAACCCAGACACACACATACACACCCTCTCTCACACACACACAAACATGTCACACATGCACTCATACTCAATCCCCCACACACATACACACACTCACTCTCTCACACACACACACTCAAAAATATCACACATGGTCACACTTGCATTCATGCTCAATCCCACACACACAGACACACACAATTACTCTGTCACACACACAAACATGTCACCCATGCACTCATACTCAAAACCACACACACACACACACTCATTCACTCTCTCTCTCACACACACTCACTCAAACATGTCACACATGCACTCATACTCAAACCCACACAAGCACATTCACTCTCTCTCTCACACACTATCACACACAAACATATCACACATGAACTCAAATTCAAACACACACATATACACGCACACTCACTCTCTCTCACACACACACACACTCAAACATATCACACATGCACTCATATTCAAACACACACATACACACACACACTCTCTCTCACACACACACACGCACAAACATATCACAGATGCTCTCATACTCTATCCCACACACACACACACACTTACTCTCTCTCACACACACACACAAAACATAACACACATGCGCTCATACTCAAACCCACCACACACACACACCTCACTCTCTCACAGTCACACACTCACAAACATATCACACATGCACTCATACTCAAACACACACACACACACACACTCTCTCACACACGCACACAAACATGTCACACAATGCACTCGTACTCAAACCCACACACCAAACATTCACTCTCTCTCTCACACACACACACTCGAACATATCCAAATGCACTCATCATCCAAACCCCACACACAACAAACACACACTCTCACACACAAACATATCACACATGCACTCATACTCAAACCCAGACACACACATACACACCTTCTCTCACACACACAAACATGTAACACATGCACTCATACTCAATCCCCCACACACACACACACACTCACTCTCTCACAACACACACACACAAAAATATCACACATGCACACATATTCAAACCCACACACAAACACACACTCATTCTCACACCCACACACACACCCACACTCACTCTCTCACCCAGACACACAAACATTTCACACATGCACTTATACTCAAACCCACACACACTCATTCGCACACACACACACAAACATATCACACATGCACTCATATTCAAACACACACACACACACACACACTCACTCTCTCACACACACACAAACAAACATGTCACACATGCACTCATATTCAAACACACACACACACACCCACACTCACTCTCTCACACACACAAACATATCCCACATGCACTCATACTCAAACCCACACACAAACACACACACTCATATCACTCATGCACTCATACTCAAACCCAAACACACACACACAAACCCACACTCTCTCACACACACACAAACATGTTACACATGCACTCATACTCAATCCCACACACACAAATTCACTCTCTCACAAACACACACACAAACATGTCACACATGCACTCATACTCAAACACACACACACACACACACACACTCACTCTCTCACACACGCACACAAACATGTCACACATGCACTCATACTCAAACAAACACACACACATTCACTCTCTCTCACACACACACACTCGAACATATCCCAAATGCACTCATACTCAAACCCACACACACACAAACACACACTCTCACACACAAACATATCACACATGCACTCATACTCAAACCTTGACACACACATACACACCCTCTCTCACACACACACAAACATGTCACACATGCACTCATACTCAATCCCCCACACACACACACACACTCACTCTCTCACACACACACACTCAAAAATATCACACATGCACACATATTCAAACACACACACCCACACACACTCACTCTCACACACACACACACAAACATATCATACATGCACTCATATTCAAACACACACACACACACACACTCTCTCACACACACACACACAAACACTCTCTCTCTCACACACAAACACACACACACACACAAACATTTCACACATGCACTCATACTCAAACCCACACACACTCACTCTCACACACACACGCAAACATATCACACATGCACTCATATTCAAACACACACACACACATACACTCACTCTCTCACACATACAAACATGTCACACATGCACTCATACACAAACCCACATACACACACACAAACTCACTCTCTCACACACACACACTCAAACATATCACACATGCACTCATACTAGAACTCGCACACACACATTCACTCTCTCTCTCACACACAAACACTCGAACATATCACACATGCACTCATACTCAAACCCACACACACACACACACACACTAACTCTCTCACACACACACACAAACATATCACACATGCACTCATACACAAACACACACAGACACACACACACTCTCTCACAAACACACACTCAAACATATCACACATGCACTCATATCAAACACACACACACACACAATTACTCTCTCACACAAACAAACATGTCACACATGTACTCATACTCAAACACACACACACACAGAAACATGTCACACATGCACTCATACTCAATCCCACACACACAACACACTCACTGTCTCACACACACACAGACACTCTCTCACACACACACACACACACTCAAACATATCACACATGCACTAATAATCAAACCCACACACACTCACTCTCACACACACACACACACACAAACATATCACACATGCACTCATATTCAAACACACACACACACAAACATATCACACATGCACTCATACTCAAACCCACACATACTCACACACACTCTCTCTCTCACACACACACACACAAACATATCACACATGCACTCATACTCAAACCCACACATACTCACACACACTCTCTCTCTCACAGACACACACACACAAACATGTCACACATGCACTCATACTCAAACACACACACACACACACACACACTCTCACAGACAAACATATCACACATTCACTCATACTCAAACCCAGACACACACATACACACCCTCTCTCAGACACACACAAACATGTCACACATGCACTCATGCTTAATCCCACACACACACACACACTCACTCTCTCAC
>NC_054473.1:4059265-4061765 GCF_017639515.1 Carcharodon carcharias
ACACACACACTCAAACATATCACACATGCACTCATACTCAAACACACACTCACTCTCTCACACACACACACACACACACTCACAAACATATCACACATGCACTCATATTCATATACACACTCACACACTCACTCTCTCACACACACACACACACACACTCACTCTCTCACACACACACACACTCAAACATATCACACATGCACTCATATTCAAACACACACAAACACACACTCACTCTCACACACACACACACAAACATATCACACATGCACTCATATTCAAACACACACACACACACTCACTCTCTCTCACACACACACACGCACACTCACTCTCTCACACACACACACACTCACGCTCTCTCTCTCACACACACACACACTCACTCTCTCACACACACACACTCAAACATTTCACACATGCACTCACTCTCAAACCCACACACACTCACTCTCACACACACAAACAAACATATCACACATGCACTCATATTCCAACACACACACACACACACTCACTCTCTCACACACACAAACATGTCACACATGCACTCATACTCAATCCCACACACACACACACACACTCACTCTCTCACACACACACACAAACATGTCACACATGCACTCATACTCAATCCCACACACACACACTCACTCTCGCACACACAAACACTCAAACATATCACAGATGCACTCATACACAAAGACACACACACACACACACTCACTCTCTCACACACATACACACACAAACTTGTCACACATGCACTCATACTCAATCCCACATACACACACACACACTCACTCTCTCAAGCACACACAAACATATCACACATGCACTCATACTCAAACACACACACACACACACACTCACTATCTCACACACGCATACAAACATGTCACACATGCATTCATAATCAATCCCACACACACACACACTCACTCTCTCATACACACACACACAAACATGTCACACATGCACTCATACTCAAACCCACACACACACACACAATCACTCTCTCACACACACACACACAAATATGTCACACATGCACTCATACTCTAACCCACATACACACACACACACACTCTCACTCTCTCACAAACACAAACATGTCACACATGCACTCATACTCAAACCCAAACACACACACTCACTCTCTCTCTCACACACACATACACAAACATGACACACATGCACTAATACACAAACCAACACACACACACTCACTCTCTCACACACACACACACACAAACATGTCACACATGCACTCATACTCAAACCCACACACACACATTCACTCTCTCTCTCTCACACACACACACCCAAACATATCACACATGCACTCATACTCAATCCCACCCACACACACACACACTCACTCTCTCTCTCAAACACACACACACACACAAAAATGTCACACATGCACTAATACTCAAACCAACACACACACACACACACTCACTCTCTCACACACACACAAACATGTCACACATGCACTCATACTCAATCCCACACACACACAAACTGACTCTCTCACACACACACACTCAAACATATCACACATGCACTCATACACAAACAAACACACACACACACTCACTCTCTCACACACACACAAACACAAACATGTCACACATGCACTCATACTCAATCCCACACACACACACACACACTCACTCTCTCACACACACACAAACATATCACACATGCACTCATACTCAAACACACACACACACACATTCTCACACACACACACACACACACACACACTCAATCTCTCTCACACACGCACACAAACATGTCACACATGCACTCATACTCAAACCCACACACACACACACACACACTCACTCTCTCACACACACACACGAAAACATATCACACATGCACTCATACTCAAACACTCACACACACACACACACTCACTCTCTCACACACACACACACAAACATGTCACACATGCACTCATACTCAATCCCACACACTCACGCACACACACTCACTCTCTCACACACACACACTCAAACATATCACACATGCACTCATACACAAACACACACACACACACACTCACTCTCTCACACACACACACACAAACATATCACAGATGCACTCACTCTCAAACCCACACACACACACTCTCACACACACAAACATATCACACATGCACTCATATTCAAACACACACACACACACTCACTCTCTCACAGACACAAACATGTCACACATGCACTCATACTCAATCCCACACACACACTCACACACTCACTCTCTCACACACACACACACTCAAACATATCACACATGCACTCATACAAAAACACACACACACACACACACGCACAAACTTGAAACACATGCACTCATACTCAATCCCAAACACACACACACACTCACTCTCTCAAGCACACACAAACATATCACACATGCACTCATACTCAAACACACACACACACACACACTCACTCTCTCACACACACACACACAAACATGTCAC
>NC_054473.1:4074265-4076765 GCF_017639515.1 Carcharodon carcharias
CACACACACTCTCTCAAACACACACACACAAACATATCACACATGCACTCATTTTCAAACACGCACACACACAGACACACTCACTCACACACACACACTCTCTCACACACACACAGACACAAACATATCACACATGCACTCATACTCAAACCCACACACACTCACTCTCTCACACAACAAACATGTCACACATGCACTCATACTCAATCCCACACACACACACACACTCTCACTCTCTCACACACACACTCACACTCACTCTCTCACACACACACACACTCTCACTCTCTCAAACACACACACTCAAACATATCACACATGTACTCATACTCAAACCCACACTCTCTCTCACACACACACACAAACATATCACACATGCACTCATACTCAATTCACACACACACACACACAAACTCACTGTCACAGACACACACAAACATATCACACATGCGCTCATATTCAAACACACACACACACACACACACTCACTCTCTCACACATATACACTTAAACATATCACACATGCTCTCATATTCTAACACACACACACACACACACACTCACTCTCTCACACACACACACACAAACATATCACACATGCACTCATATTCAAACACGCACACACTCACTCTCACACACACACACACACACACAAACATACCACACATGCACTCATACGCAAACCCACACACACACATTCACTCACTCTCTCTCACACACACACACACACACTCAAACATATCACACATGCACACATATGCAAACACACACATACACACTCACTCTCTCATACACTCAAACATATCACACATGCACTCATATTCAAAAACACAAACACACACACTCACTGTCTTACGCACACACACAAACATATCACACATGCACTCATACTCGAACCCACACACACTCATTCTCTCACACACACACACAGAAACATATCACACATGCACTCATATTCAAACACACACACACACACACTCACTCTCTCAAACACACAATCATGTCACACATGCACTCATACTCAAACCCAAACACACACACACACCCTCTCTCTCACACACACACACAAACATATCACACATGCACTCATATTCAAACACACACACACACACACACACTCATTCTCACACACACACACACAAACAATCACTCTCTCTCACACACACACACACTCACTCTCTCACACACACACACTCAAACATATCACACATGCACTCATTCTCAAACCCACACACACACAAACTCTCTCTCACACACACACACACAAACATGTCACACATGCACTCATACTCAGTCCCACACACACACACAAACACACACTCACAAACAAACATATCACACATGCACTCATACTCCAACCCAGACACACACACACACACCCTCTCTCACACACACACAAACATGTCACACATGCACTCATACTCAATCCCACACACACACACACACACTCACTCTCTCACACACACACACTCAAACATATCACACATGCACTCATATTCAAACACACACACACACACTCACTCTCACACACAAACACAAAAACATATCACACATGCACTCATATTCAAACACATGCACACACACAAACACACTCTCTCTCTCACACACACACACACACACACACACACACACACTCTCTCACACACAAACACACAAACTCAAACATATCACACATGCACTCATATTCAAACACACAAACAAACACACACTCACTGTCTCTCACAAACACACACACACACACACACTCACTCTCTCACACACACACACACAAACACTCACTCTCTCACACACACACTCAAAAATATCACACATGCACTCATATTCAAACACACACACACACACACTCTCTCACACACACACACTCAAACATATCACACATGCACTCATATTCAAACACACGCACACACACACACTCACTCTCTCACACACGCACACAAACATGTCACACATGCACTCATACTCAAACCCACACACACACGCAATCAGGTCACACATGCACTCATACTCAAACCCACACACACACACAATCATGTCAGACATGCACTCATACTCAAACCCACACGCACACATTCACTCTCTCTCTCACACACACACACTCGAACATAACCCAAATGCACTCATACTCAAACCCACACACACACAAACACACACCCTCACACACAAACATATCACACATGCACTCATACTCAAACCCAGACACACACACACCCTCTCTCACATTCACACAAACATGTCACACACGCACTCATACTCAATCCCACACACACACACACACACACACACACACACACACTCACTCTCTCTCACACACACACACACACACACTCACTCTCTCACACACACACACACACTCAAACATATCACACATGCACTCATATTCAAACACACACACACACACTCTCTCTCTCACACACACACACACACACACTGACTCTCTCATACACACAAACATGTCACACATGCACTCATATTCAAAAACACACACACACACACTCACTGT
>NC_054473.1:4081765-4086765 GCF_017639515.1 Carcharodon carcharias
CACCTATGCACTCATACTCAATCCCACACACACACACACACACACAAACACACACACACACTCACTCTCTCACACACACAGACTCATACATATCACACATGCACTCATACTCAAACACACACACACACACTCTCTCACACACACACACAGAAACATGTCACACATGCACTCATACTCAATCCCACACACACACACACACACACTCACTCTCTCTCACACACACACACACACACAAACATTTAACACCTACACTCATACTCAAACACACACACACACTGTCTCACACAAACACACACACTCACTCTCTCACACACACACACACACTCAAACATATCACACATGCACTCATACTCAATCCCACACACACACACACACACACTCACTCTCTCACACACACACACTCAAACATATCACACATGCACTAATAATCAAACACACACACACTCACTCTCACACACACACACACACACACACACACACACACAAACATATCACACATGCACTCATATTCAAACACACACACACACACACTCACTCTCTCACACACACAAACATATCACACATGCACTAATAATCAAACACAAACACACTCACACTCTCACAGACACACACACACAAACATATCACACATGCACTCATACTCAAACCCACACACACACACACACACACACACACACACACAAACATATCACGCATGCACTCATATTCAAACACACACACACACGCACTCACTCGCTCACACACACAAACATGTCACACATGCATTCATACTCAATCCCACACACACACACACACACACACTCTCTCACACACACACACACGAACATGTCACACATGCACTCATACTCAAAACCACACACACACACACACTCGTTCACTCTCTCTCTCACACACACTCACTCAAACATGTCACACATGCACTCATACTCAAACCCACACAAACACATTCACTCTCTCTCTCACACACTCTCACACACAAACATATCACACATGCACTCATATTCAAACACACATATACACACACACTCACTCTCTCTCACACACACACACACACTCAAACATATCACACATGCACTCATATTCAAACACACACATACACACACACACTTACTCTCTCTCACACACACACACAAACATATCACACATGCGCTCATACTCAAACACACACACACACACTCACTCTCTCACACACGCACACAAACATATCACACATGCACTCATAATCAATCCCACACACACACACTCACTCTCTCACACACGCACACAAACATGTCACACATGCACTCGTACGCAAACCCACACACACACATTCACTCTCTCACACACACACACTCGAACATATCCCAAATGCACTCATACTCAAACCCACACACACACAAACACACACTCTCACACACAAACATATCACACATGCGCTCATACTCAAACCCAGACACACACATACACACCCTCTCTCACACACACACAAACATGTCACACATGCACTCATACTCAATCCCCCACACACATACACACACTCACTCTCTCACACACACACACTCAAAAATATCACACATGCACACATATTCAAACACACACACCCACACACACTCACTCTCACACACACACACACAAACATATCATACATGCTCTCATATTCAAACACACGCACACACACAAACTCACTCTCTCTCACACACACACACACACACACTCAAACATATCACACATGCACTCATATTCAAACACACACACACACACACACACACTCACTATCTCACACACACACACACACACACTCACTCTCTCACACACACACACAAACATTTCACACATGCACTTATACTCAAACCCACACACACTCACTCTCACACACACACACAAACATATCACACATGCACTCATATTTAAACACACACACACACACACACACTCACTCTCTCACACACACAAACATATCACACATGCACTCATACTCAAACCCACACACAAACACACACACTCATATCACTCATGCACTCATACTCAAGCCCAAACACACACACACACACACACACACTCTCTCACACACACACAAACATGTTACACATGCTCTCATACTCAATCCCACACACTCACACTCACTCTCTCACAAACACACACTCAAACATATCACACATGCACTCATATTCAAACACACACACACACACTCACTCGCTCACACACACAAACATGTCACACTTGCATTCATGCTCAATCCCACACACACAGACACACACAATTACTCTGTCACACACACAAACATGTCACCCATGCACTCATACTCAAAACCACACACACACACACACACTCATTCACTCTCTCTCTCACACACACTCACTCAAACATGTCACACATGCACTCATACTCAAACCCACACAAGCACATTCACTCTCTCTCTCACACACTATCACACACAAACATATCACACATGAACTCAAATTCAAACACACACATATACACGCACACTCACTCTCTCACACACACACACACTCAAACATATCACACATGCACTCATATTCAAACACACACATACACACACACACTCTCTCTCACACACACACACGCACAAACATATCACAGATGCTCTCATACTCTATCCCACACACACACACACACTTACTCTCTCTCACACACACACACAAACATATCACACATGCGCTCATACTCAAACCCACACACACACACACTCACTCTCTCACAGTCACACACTCACAAACATATCACACATGCACTCATACTCAAACACACACACACACACACACTCTCTCACACACGCACACAAACATGTCACACATGCACTCGTACTCAAACCCACACACAAACATTCACTCTCTCTCTCACACACACACACTCGAACATATCCCAAATGCACTCATCATCAAACCCACACACACACAAACACACACTCTCACACACAAACATATCACACATGCGCTCATACTCAAACCCAGACACACACATACACACCTTCTCTCACACACACACAAACATGTAACACATGCACTCATACTCAATCCCCCCCACACACACACACACTCACTCTCTCACACACACACACTCAAAAATATCACACATGCACACATATTCAAACACACACACCCACACACACTCACTCTCTCACACACACACACACACACACTCACTCTCTCACACACACACACAAACATTTCACACATGCACTTATACTCAAACCCACACACACTCATTCGCACACACACACACAAACATATCACACATGCACTCATATTCAAACACACACACACACACACACACTCACTCTCTCACACACACACAAACAAACATGTCACACATGCACTCATATTCAAACACACACACACACACCCACACTCACTCTCTCACACACACAAACATATCCTACATGCACTCATACTCAAACCCACACACAAACACACACACTCATATCACTCATGCACTCATACTCAAACCCAAACACACACACACAAACCCACACTCTCTCACACACACACAAACATGTTACACATGCACTCATACTCAATTCCACACACACAAATTCACTCTCTCACAAACACACACACAAACATGTCACACATGCACTCATACTCAAACACAAACACACACACACACTCACTCTCTCACACACACACACAAACATGTCACACATGCACTCATACTCAAACACACACACACACACACACACTCACTCTCTCACACACGCACACAAACATGTCACACATGCACTCATACTCAAACAAACACACACACACTCACTCTCTCACACACGCACACAAACATATCACACATGCACTCATACTCAAACAAACACACACACACTCACTCTCTCACACACGCACACAAACATGTCACACATGCACTCGTACTCAAACCCACACACACACATTCACTCTCTCTCACACACACACACTCGAACATATCCCAAATGCACTCATACTCAAACCCACACACACACAAACACACACTCTCACACACAAACATATCACACATGCACTCATACTCAAACCTTGACACACACATACACACCCTCTCTCACACACACACAAACATGTCACACATGCACTCATACTCAATCCCCCACACACACACACACACTCACTCTCTCACACACACACAAACATGTCACACATGCACTCATACTCAATCCCCCACACACACACACACACTCACTCTCTCACACACACACACTCAAAAATATCACACATGCACACATATTCAAACACACACACCCACACACACTCACTCTCACACACACACACAAACATATCATACATGCACTCATATTCAAACACACACACACACACACACTCACTCTCTCACACACACACACACAAACATATCACACATGCACTCATACACAAACACACACAGACACACACACACTCTCTCACAAACACACACTCAAACATATCACACATGCACTCATATCAAACACACACACACACACAATTACTCTCTCACACAAACAAACATGTCACACATGTACTCATACTCAAACACACACACACACAGAAACATGTCACACATGCACTCATACTCAATCCCACACACACAACACACTCACTGTCTCACACACACAGACACTCTCTCACACACACACACACACACTCAAACATATCACACATGCACTAATAATCAAACCCACACACACTCACTCTCACACACACACACACACACAAACATATCACACATGCACTCATATTCAAACACACACACACACACTATCTCACACACACACACACAAACATATCACACATGCACTCATACTCAAACCCACACATACTCACACACACTCTCTCTCTCACAGACACACACACACAAACATGTCACACATGCACTCATACTCAAACACACACACACACACACACACACTCTCACAGACAAACATATCACACATTCACTCATACTCAAACCCAGACACACACATACACACCCTCTCTCAGACACACACAAACATGTCACACATGCACTCATGCTTAATCCCACACACACACACACACTCACTC
>NC_054473.1:4089265-4094265 GCF_017639515.1 Carcharodon carcharias
TGCACACATACACAAACACACACACACACACACTCACTCTCTCACACACACACACACACAAACATGTCACACATGCACTCATACTCAATCCCACACACACACACACAATCAATCTCTCACACACACACACACAAACATGTCACACATGCACTCATATTCAATCCCACACACACACACACTCACTCTCTCACGCACACACAAACGTATCACACATGCACTCATACTCAGACAAACACACACACACAATCACTCACTCACACACGCACACAAACATGTCACACATGCACTCATACTCAATCCCACACACACACGCACACACACTCACTCTCTCGCACACACACACTCAAACATATCACACTTGCACTCATACACAAACACACACACACACACACACTCACTCTCTCACACACACACACACAAACATATCACACATGCACTCACTCTCAAACCCACACACACTCACTCTCACACACACAAACAAACATATCACACATGCACTCTTATTCAAACACAAACACACACTCACTCTCTCACAGACACAAACATGTCACACATGCAGTCATACCCAATCCCACACACACACACACACTCACTCTCGCACACACACACACTCAAACATATCACACATGCACTCATATTCAAACACACACACACACTCACTCTCTCACACACACACACAAACTTGTCGCACATGCACTCATACTCAATCCCACACACACACACACACTCACTCTCTCCCACACGCACACAAACATGTCACACATGCACTCATACTCAAACACACACACACACACAATCACTCTCTCACACACACACACACAAACATGTCACACATGCACTCATACTCTAACCCACACACACACACACACACACACTCTCTCTCACACACACACACACACAAACATGTCACACATGCACTAATACACAAACCAACACACACACACACACTCTCTCACAAACAGACACTCAGAAACATGTCACACATGCACTCATACTCAAACCCACACACACACATTCACTCTCTCTCTCACACACACACACACAAACATGTCACACATGCACTAATACTCAAACCAACACACACACACACACACAATCACTCTCTCACACACACACTCAAACATATCACACATGCACTCATACTCAATCCCACACACACACACACTCACTCTCTCACACACACACACTAAAACATATCACACATGCACTCATACTCAAACTCTCACACACACACACACACACTCACTCTCTCTCACACACACACACAAACATATCACACATGCACTCATACTCAATCCCACACACACACACACACTCACTCTCTCTCTCACACACACACACACAAACATATCACACATGCACTAATACACAAACCAACACACACACACACACTCTCTCACAAACACACACTCACAAACATGTCACACATGCACTCATACTCAAACCCACACACACACATTCACTCTCTCTCTCTCACACACACACACCCAAACATATCACACATGCACTCACACTCAAATCCACCCACACACACACACACTCACTCTCTCTCACACACACACTAAAACATATCACACATGCACTCATACTCAAACACTCACACACACACACACACACTCAGTCTCTCTCACACACACACACAAACATGTCACACATGCAATCATACTCAATCCCACACACACACACACACACACACACACTCACTCTCTCACACAGACACAAACACAATCATGTCACACATGCACTCATACTCAATCCCACAAACACACACACACTCACTATCTCACACACACAAACAAAAAAATATCACACATGCACACATACACAAACACACACACACACACACTCACTCTCTCACACACACACACACACAAACATGTCACACATGCACTCATACTCAATCCCACACACACACACACAATCAATCTCTCACACACACACACACAAACATGTCACACATGCACTCATATTCAATCCCACACACACACACACTCACTCTCTCACGCACACACAAACGTATCACACATGCACTCATACTCAGACAAACACACACACACAATCACTCTCTCACACACGCACACAAACATGTCACACATGCACTCATACTCAATCCCACACACACACGCACACACACTCACTCTCTCGCACACACACACTCAAACATATCACACATGCACTCATACACAAACACACACACACACACACACTCACTCTCTCACACACACACACACAAACATATCACAGATGCACTCACTCTCAAACCCACACACACTCACTCTCACACACACAAACAAACATATCACACATGCACTCTTATTCAAACACACACACACACTCACTCTCTCACAGACACAAACATGTCACACATGCAGTCATACCCAATCCCACACACACACACACACTCACTCTCGCACACACACACACTCAAACATATCACACATGCACTCATATTCAAACACACACACACACTCACTCTCTCACACACACACACACACACAAACTTGTCGATCATGCACTCATACTCAATCCCACACACACACACACACTCACTCTCTCACACACACACACTCAAACATATCACACATGCACTCATACTCAAACCCACACACACTCACTCTCACACACACACAAACATATCACACATGCACTCATACTCAAACCCACACACACTCACTCTCACACACACACAAACATATCACACATGCACTCATACTCAAACCCACACACACTCACTCTCACACACACACAAACATATCACACATGCGCTCATACTCAATCCCACACACACACACACACTCACTCTCACACACACACACACTCAAACATATCACACATGCACTCATATTCAAACACACACACACACTCACTCTCACACACACACACACACTCAAACATATCACACATGCACTCATATTCAAACACACACACACACTCACTCTCTCACACACACACACAAACTTGTCGCACATGCACTCATACTCAATCCCACACACACACACACACTCACTCTCTCCCACACGCACACAAACATGTCACACATGCACTCATACTCAAACACACACACACACACACTCACTCTCTCACACACGCACACAAACATGTCACACATGCACTCATACTCAAACCTACACACACACACAATCACTCTCTCACACACACACACACAAACATGTCACACATGCACTCATACTCTAACCCACACACACACACACACACACACTCTCTCTCACACACACACACACACAAACATGTCACACATGCACTAATACACAAACCAACACACACACACACACTCTCTCACAAACAGACACTCACAAACATGTCACACATGCACTCATACTCAAACCCACACACACACATTCACTCTCTCTCTCTCACACACACGCACCCAAACATATCACACATGCACTCATACTCAAATCCACCCACACACACACACACTCTCTCTCTCACACACACACACACACAAACATGTCACACATGCACTAATACTCAAACCAACACACACGCACACACACAATCACTCTCTCACACACACACTCAAACATATCACACATGCACTCATACTCAATCCCACACACACACACACTCACTCTCTCACACACACACACTAAAACATATCACACATGCACTCATACTCAAACACTCACACACACACACACACACTCACTCTCTCTCACACACACACACAAACATATCACACATGCACTCATACTCAAACACTCACACACACACACACACACTCACTCTCTCTCACACACACACACAAACATGTCACACATGCAATCATACTCAATCCCACACACACACACACACACACACACTCTCTCACACACACACACTCAAACATATCACATTTGCACTCATACACAAACACACACACACACACTCACTCTCTCACACACACACAAACACAAACATGTCAAACATGCACTCATACTCAATCCCACACACACACACACACACTCACTCTATCACACACACGCACACAAACATGTCACACATGCACTCATACTCAAACCGACACACACACACACACACTCACTCTCTCACACACACACACACACACTCACTCTCTCACACACACACACAAACATGTCACACATGCACTAATACTCAAACCCACACACACACACACACTCTCTCTCACACACACACACTAAAACATATCACACATGCACTCATACTCAAACACTCACACACACACACACACACTCACTCTCTCACACACACACACACAAACATATCACACATGCACTCATAATCAATCCCACGCACACACACACTCACTCTCTCACACACACACACTAAAACATATCACACATGCACTCATACTCAAACACTCACACACACACACACACAGTCTCTCTCACACACACACACAAACATGTCACACATGCAATCATACTCAATCCCACACACACACACACACACACACACACTCACTCTCTCACACAGACACAAACACAATCATGTCACACATGCACTCATACTCAATCCCACAAACACACACACACTCACTATCTCACACACACAAACAAAAAAATATCACACATGCACACATACACAAACACACACACACACACACACACTCACTCTCTCACACACACACACACACAAACATGTCACACATGCACTCATACTCAATCCCACACACACACACACAATCAATCTCTCACACACACACACACAAACATGTCACACATGCACTCATATTCAATCCCACACACACACACACTCACTCTCTCACGCACACACAAACGTATCACACATGCACTCATACTCAGACAAACACACACACACAATCACTCTCTCACACACGCACACAAACATGTCACACATGCACTCATACTCAATCCCACACACACACGCACACACACTCACTCTCTCGCACACACACACTCAAACATATCACACATGCACTCATACACAAACACACACACACACACACACTCACTCTCTCACACACACACACACAAACATATCACAGATGCACTCAC
>NC_054473.1:4099265-4101765 GCF_017639515.1 Carcharodon carcharias
TTTAACACCTACACTCATACTCAAACACACACACACACACTCACTGTCACACACACACACAACTCTCTCACACACACACACACACACTCAAACATATCACACATGCACTCATATTCAAACACACACACACACACACACACAAAAATTTAACACCTACACTCATACTCAAACACACACACACACACACTCACTGTCTCACACACGCACACACTCTCTCACACACACACACACACACACTCAAACATATCACACATGCACTCATATTCAAACACACACTTACACACCCACTCTCTCATACACACAAACATGTCACACATGCACTCATATTCAAACACACAAACACACACACACTCACTCACTCTCTCACACACTCACACTCAAACATATCACACGTGCACTAATAATCAAACCCACACACTCTCACTGTCACACACACACACTAACATATCACACATGCACTCATATTCAAACACACACACACACACACACACACACTCTCACACACACACACACACAAACATGTCACACATGCACTCATACTCAATCCCACACACACACACACACACACACACACTCAAACATATCACACATGCACTCATACTAATACCCACACATACTCACTCTCTCACAGACACAAACATGTCACACATGCACTCATACTCAAACCCACACACACACACACTCACTCTCTCACACACACACACTCAAACATATCACACATGCACTCATACTCAAACCTACACACACATACACTCACACTCTCACAGACACACACACACAAACATGTCACACATGCACTCATACTCAAACCCACACACACACACACACACACACACTCTCACAGACAAACATATCACACATTCACTCATACTCAAACCCAGACACACACATACACACCCTCTCTCACACACACAAACATGTCACATATGCACTCATACTCAAACCTACACACAAACACACTCACACTCTCACAGACACACACACACAAACATGTCACACATGCACTCATACTCAAACCCACACACACACACACACACACACACACTCTCACAGACAAACATATCACACATTCACTCATACTCAAACCCAGACACACACATACACACCCTCTCTCACACACACAAACATGTCACACATGCACTCATACTTAATCCCACACACACACACGCACACACACTCACTCTCTCACACACACACACTCAAACATATCACACATGCACTCATACTCAAACACACACAAACACACACACACACACTCTCTCACACACACACACACTCAAACATATCACACATGCACTCATATTCAAACACACACACACACACTCACTCTCACACACACACACAAACATATCACACATGCACTCATATTCAAACACACACACACACACTCACTCTCTCTCTCTCACACACCCACACGCAAACTCACTCTCTCACACACACACACACACACTCACTCTCTCACACAGACACACTCAAACATTTCACACATGCACTCATACTCAAACCCACACTCTCTCTCACACAGACACACAAACATATCACACATGCACTCATATTCAAACACACACACACACACACTCACTCTCTCACACACACACACTCACGCTCTCTCTCACACACACACACACTCACTCTCTCACTCACACACACTCAAACATTTCACACATGCACTCATACTCAAACCCACACTCTCTCTCACACACACACACACACAAACATGTCACACATGCACTAATACACAAACCAACACACACACACACTCACTCTCTCACACACGAACACACACACAAACATGTCACACATGCACTAATACTCAAACCCACATTCTCTCTCACACACACACAAACATATCAAAGATGCACTCACTCTCAAACACACACACACACACTCTCACACACACAAACAAACATATCACACATGCACTCATATTCAAACACACACACACACACACTCACTATCTCTCTCACACACACACACAAACATGTCACACAAGCCCTCATACTCAATCCCACACACACACACACACACTCACTCTCGCACACACACACACTCAAACATATCACACATGCACTCATACTCAAACACACACACACACACTCACTCTCTCAAGCACACACAAACATATCACACATGCACTCATACTCAAACACACACACACACACACACTCACTCTCTCACACACGCGCACAAACATGTCACACATGCACTCATAATCAATCCCATGCACACACACACACTCACTCTCTCACACACACACACTAAAACATATCACACATGCACTCATACTCAAACACTCACACACACACACTCACTCTCTCTCACACACACACACAAACATGTCACACATGCACTCATACTCAATCCCACACACACACACACACTCACTCTCACACACACACACTAAAACATATCACACATGCACTCATACTCAAACACTCACACACACACACTCACTCTCTCACACACACACACAAACATGTCACACATGCAATCATACTCA
>NC_054473.1:4106765-4114265 GCF_017639515.1 Carcharodon carcharias
TCACTCTCTCACACACACACACACACACACAAACATGTCACACATGCATTAATACTCAAACAAACACACACACACACTCACTCTCTCACACACACACACACAAACATGTCACACATGCACTCATACTCAAACCCACACACACAAATTCACTCTCTCTCTCACACACTCTCACACACACACATAACACACATGCACTCATATTCAAACACACACATACACACACACACTCACTCTCTCAAACACACACACACACTCACTCTCTCACACACACACACACTCAAGCATATCACACATGCACTCATATTCAAACAAACACATACACACTCACTCTCTAATACACACAAACATATCACACATGCACTCATATTCAAACACACACACACTCTCACTCTCTCATACACACAAACATGTCACACATGCAATCATATTCAAACCCACACACTCACACTCACACACACACACACACAAACATATCAGACATGCACTCATACTCAAACACACACACACTCACACTCTCAAACACACTCACACAAACATATAACACATGCACTCATATTGAAACACACACACACACTCACTCTCTCACACACACACTCAAACACTCAAACATATCACACATGCAATCATATTCAAACACACACACACACACACACACACACAATCTCTCACACACACACACTCAAACATGTCACACATGCACTCATACTCAAACCCACACACACACACACACACACAATCTCTCTCTCACACTCTCACAGACAAACATATCACACATGCACTCATATTCAAACACACACATACACACACACAATCACTCTCTTAAACACACACACACACTCACTCTCTCACACACACACTCAAACATATCACACATGCACTCATACTCAAACACACACACACACACACACACACTCTCTCACACACACACAAACATATCACACATGCACTCATACTCAAACACCCACACACACACTCACTCTCTCACACACGCTCACAAACATGTCACACATGCACTCATACTCAATCCCACACACACACACACTCACTCTCTCTCACACACACACACACACACCAACATATAACACCTACACTCATACTCAAGCCCACATACACACACACACACTCACTATCTCTCACACACACACACACACAAACATATCAAACATGCACTCATAATCAAACCCACACACACACACACTCTCTCTCACACACACACACACACACAAACATATCACACATGCACTCATATTCAAACACACACACACACACACACACACACACTCTCTCACACACACAAACATGTCACACATGCACTCAAACTCAATCCCACACACACACACACACTCACTCTCTCACACACACACAAACATGTCACTCATGCACTCAAACGCAATCACACACACACACAATCACTCTCTCACACACCCAAGCATATCACACATGCACTCATTTTCAAACACACACACACTCAATCTCTCACACACACACACAAACATGTCACACATGCACTCATACTCAAACCCACGCAGACACACAAACACACACACACACTCTCTCACATACACACAAACATGTCACACATGCACTCATACTCAAACCCACACACACACACACACACTCACTCTCTCTCACACACACACACTCAAACATATCACACATGCACTCATACACAAACACACACACACACACACACACTCACTCTCTCAAACACACACACACAAACAAGTCACAAATGCACTCATACTCAATCCCACACACACACACTCACTCTCTCACACACACACACAAACATGTCACACACGCACTCATACTCAAACACACACACACACACAACACACACTCACTCTCTCACAAACGCACACAAACATGTCACACATGCACTCATACTCAAACCCACACACACACACTCTCACTCACACACACACACACAAACATATCACACAGGCACTCATACACTAACACACACACATACACACACTCACTCTCTCACACACACACACACAAACATGTCACACATGCACTCATACTCAAACACACACACACACACACACACAATCACTCCCTCACACACACACAAACACAAACATGTCACACATGCACTCATACTCAAATCCACACACACACACAAACACTCTCACTCTCTCACAAACACAAACATGTCACACATGCACTCATACTCAAACACACACACACACAATCAGTCTCTCACACACACACACACACAAACATGTCACACATGCACTCATACTCAAACCCACACGCACACACACACACCAAAACATATCACACATGCACTCATACTCAAAACCAAACACGCACACACAATCACTCTCTCACACACAAACACTCAAACATATCACACATGCACTCATACTCAAACCCACACACACACACACTCACTCTCTCACAGACACACACACACAAACATGTCACACATGCACTCATACTCAATCCCACACACACACATTCGCTCCCTCTCTCACACACACACACATATCACACATGCACTCATATTCAAACACACACATACACACCCACACTCACTCTCTCAAACACACACACACACTCATTCTCTCACACACACACACACACTCAAACATATCACACATGCACTCATATTCAAACACACACATACACACTCACTCTCTCATACACACAAACATGTCACACATGCACTCATATTCAAACACGCACACACACACACACACTCTCTCACACACACACACTCAAAGATATCACACATGCACTCATATTCAAACACAGACACAATCTCACTCTCTCATACACACAAACATGTCACACATGCACTCATATTCAAAACCACACACTCTCACACTCACACACACACACACACACACACACACAAACATATAACACATGCACTCATATTCAAACACACACACACACACACACTCACTCTCTCTCACACACACACATTCAAACATATCACACATGCACTCATATTCAAACACACACACAAACACACACAAACAATCTCTCACACACACACACTCAAACATATCACACATGCACTCATATTTAAACCCACACACACACTCTCTCACACACACACACACAAACATGTCACACATGCAATAATATTCAATCCCACACACACACACTCACTCTCTCACAAACACACTCTCAAACATATTACACATGCACTCATACTCAAACCCACACACACACACACACACTCACTCTCTCACAGACACACACACACAAACATGTCACACATGCACTCATACTCAAACCCACACACACACATTCACTCTCTCTCTCACACACTCTCACACACAAACATATCACACATGCACTCATATTCAAACACACACATACACAAACACAATCACTCTCTTAAACACACACACACACTCACTCTCTCACACACACACACAAACATGTCACACATGCACTCATACTGAAACCCACACACACACACACACCCAAACATATCACAAATGCACTCATACTCAAACCCACCCACACACACACACACACACTCACTCTCTCACACACACACACACACACAAACATGTCACACATGCACTAATACTCAAATCAACACACACACACACAATCACTCTCTCACACACACACACTCAAACATATCACACATGCACTCGTACTCAATCCCACAGACACACACACACTCACTCTCTCACACACACACACACAAACATATCACACATGCACTCATACTCAATCCCACACAGACACACACACACTCACTCTCTCACACACACACACTCAAACATATCACACATGCACTCATACTCAAACCCACACACACACACACTCTCTCACAGACACACACACACAAACATGTCACACATGCACTCATACTCAAACCCACACACACACATTCACTCTCTCTCTCACACACTCTCACACACAAACATATCACACATTCACTCATATTCAAACACACACATACACACACACACACTCTCTCAAACACACACACACACTCACTCTCTCACACACACACACACTCAAACATATCAGACGTGCACTCATATTCAAACACACACATACACACTCACTCTCTCACACACACAAACATGTCACACATGCACTCATATTCAAACACACACACACACACACACACTCTCTCACACACACAAACATATCACACATGCACTCATATTCAAACAAAAACACACACACACACACTCTCTCACACACACACACACAATCACTCCCCCACACACCCATTCACACACTCAAACATATCACACATGCACTCATATTCAAACAAAAACACACACACACACTCTCTCACACACACACACACACACACAACCATATCACACATGCACTCATACTCATACCAACACACACTCACTCTCTCACACACACAAACATGTCACACATGCACTAATACTCAAACCCATTCACACACACACTCACTCTCTCACACACACACTCTCAAACATATCACACATGCAATCATACTCAAACCAACACACACACATTCACTCTCTCTCTCACACACTCTCACACACAAACATATCACACATGCACTCATAGTCAAACACACACATACACAAACAGACTCACTCTCTCAAACACACACACACACTCACTCTCTCTCACACACACACACACTCAAATATATCACACATGCACTCATATTCAAACAAACACATACACACTCACACTCTCACACACACAAACATGTCACAAATGCACTCATATTCAAACACACACATACACTCTCACTCTCTCATACACAAAAACATATCACACATGCACTCATATTCAAACAAACACATACACACTCAAACTCTCATATACACAAACATGTCACACATGCACTCATATTCACACACACACACGCACACACACACACACTCACTCTCACACACAAGCACTCAAACATATCACACATACACTCATATTCAAACACACACACACTAACTCTCACACACACACACACACACACAAACATGTCACACATGCAGTCATACGCAAACACACACACACACACACTCTCTCTCACACACATACAAACAAACATATCACACATGCATTCATGTTCAAACACACACACACACACACACTCTCTCACACACACACACACAAACATATAACACATGCACTCATATTCAAACACACACAAACACACACACACTCACTCTCACACGCACACACTGAAACATATCACACATGCACTCATATTCAAACACACACACACACTCACTCCCTCACACACACACTCACACACTCAAACATATCACACATGCACTCATATTCAAACACACACACACTCACTCCCTCACACACACACACACACACTCAAACATATCACACATGCACTCATATTTAAGCAAACACACACACACACACACACACACTCTATCACACAAACACACTCAAAAATATCACAGATGCACTCATACTCATACCAACACACACTCACTCTCTCACACACACAAACATATCACACATGCACTCATATTCAAGCACACACATAAACACACACTCACTCACACACACACACACTCTCAAACATATCACACATGCACTCATATTCAAACACACACACACACACACACACTCACTCTCTCAGTGACACACACACACAAAAATGTCACACATGCACTCATACTCAAACCCACACACACACATTCACTCTCTCTCTCACAAACTCTCACACACACACATATCACACATGCACTCATATTCAAACACACACACACTCACACACACAAACATGTCACACATGCACTCATACTCAAACCCACACAAACACACACACACACTCTCTCAAACACACACACACAAACATATAACACTTGCACTCATATTAAAAAACACACACACACTCACTCTCTCTCACACACACACATTCAAACATATCACACATGCTCTCATACTGAAACACTCACACACACTAACTCCCTCACACACACACTCACACAGTCAAACATATCACACATGCACTCATATTCAAAAACACACACACAGACACACACACACAATCTCACACACACACACTCAAACATATCACACATGCACTCATATTTAAACACACACACACACACACACAAACACACACTCTCTCACACACACACACACAAACATATAACACATGCACTCATACTCAAACCAACACACACTCACTCTCTCACACACACAAACATGTCACACATGCAATAATACTCAAACCCACACACACACACTCACTCTCTCACAAACACACACTCAAACATATCACACATGCACTCATACTCAAACCCACACACACTCACTCTCACACACACACACACACACACACAAACATATCACACATGCACTCACATTCAAACTCACACACACTCACACACACTCTCTCACACACACAAGCATGTCACACATGCACTCATATTCAAACCCACACACACTCACTCTCTCAAACACACACATTCAAACATATCACACATGCACTCATAATCAAACCCACACACACACACACACACTCTCTCACACACACAAGCATGTCACACATGCACTCATATTCAAACCCACACACACTCACTCTCACACACACACACAAGCATATAAAACATGCACTCATATTCAAACACACAATCACACACACACACACTCACTCTCTCACACACACACACACACAAACATGTCACACATGCACTCATACTCAATCCCACACACACACACACACACTCACTCTCACACACACACACACTCAAACATATCACACATGCACTCATATTCAAACACACACACACCCAAACACTCACTCTCTCACACACACACACACAAACATGTCACACATGCACTCATACTCAAACCCACACACACACACACACACTCACTCTCTCACACAGACACACACAAACATATCATACATGCACTCATACTCAATCCCACACACACACACACACACACTCTCACGCTCTCACACACACAAACATATCACACATGCACTCATATTCAAACCCACACACACACACACTAACTCTCTCACACACACTCAAACATATCACACAAGCACTCATACTCAAACCCAAACACACACACTCTCTCACACACACACACATTCAAACATATCACACAAGCACTCATACTCAAACCCACACACACACACACTCTCTCACAGACACACACACACAAACATGTCACACATGCACTCATACTCAAACCCACACACACACATTCACTCTCTCTCTCACACACACACACACACAAACATATCACACATGCACTCATATTCAAACACACACATACACACACACACTCACTCTCTCAAACACACACACACACTCACTCTCTCACACACACACTCAAACATATCAGACGTGCACTCATATTCAAACACACACACACACACTCTCTCACACACACAAACATGTCACACATGCACTCTTATTCAAACACACACACACACATTCACTCCCCCACACACCCATTCACACACTCAAACATATCACACATGCACTCATATTCAAACACACACACACACATTCACTCCCCCACACACCCATTCACACACTC